>NC_048305.1:81793622-81879015 GCF_013100865.1 Trachemys scripta elegans
CCCCAGGTTCGGCTGATCGCGGCCCCCACTGGCCGCGGTTCGCCATCCCAGGCAATGGGGGTGGCGGGAAGCCGCGGCCAGCACATCGCTCGCCCGCGCCGCTTCCCGCCGCCCCCATTGGCCCGGGATGGCGAACTGCGGCCAGTGGGGGCCGTGATCGGCCGAACTTTCCACGTCAGCAGGTAAATAAAACTGGCCCGGCCCACCAGGGTGCTTACCCTGGCGAGCCACGTGCCAAATGTTGCCGACCCCTGGTCTATACTGTATTTATTTCACTTTTTAAAAAGATTGTGCTCATCTACGTCACTCTAGCTCATCTACGTCATGTGTCTATTTACCCAAAAAAATACCGAACTTAGTGAATGAATCCTGAATTTCTCCCCATCCAATGATCCAATCAAAATTAAGTCATCACTCCTTTCAACTCCTTTACAGCTACCTCTTCCTCAAAAGTCTGAGAGAACAGATAGGTCTTCCCCCGTTCTCTGAAGGTCAAGTTAATTTTGGATTTAAAAATCCAAAATCTGTGGAGCCTGAGTCTCTGGACCCCTGAATTGGGGGAGGGAGGGGTATTAGAAGCAGCAGTGCAGATTTTGATCTTGGTCATACCAATTTAAATCCAAAGTAACTCTTCTGACTTCAGTAGAGACCCTAATAAGAGATAATGGGGCTCCATATAGCTGTAGGGATCTTACTATGCACAGCAGTTTGCCAGGACAAGGCCTTAGTTGTCCTATTTCCTGTCCTCCAGTATTTCATTGGCTTCCTGTTCTCCTGTTTTAAAGTCACAGTAAAGTGGTACTCCATTCACTTACACTCGTTTTACTGTACTTCATATGGATTTTACAGAGAACCACACAATAGGCTTGCAAAACTCTAATGATCTCTTTCACCAGAAGAAAGTTTTTGTTTGAGTAAAGCTGGGTAAGGGAATAGATTTGGGGTCTGTGCTGATAAATTCTTATGACAATTCTGCAATATTGCACTATGGTACATTTAAGCTGCAGTGTTTGGGGCTTAATCCTTCGCCTTCTGTACCACTAGTTTAGGCCTTAATGCCAGTTACAAGGCATGAAGAGTCTCTGTTCGGCTTCAAATATTTGGTTTAAGACTTCATTTAAATGTGCTGTTCACCTACCTCTGTTTCACGTTATTTTATTTTTTTAGTGTTTGGTTTTTGTAAAGTTATCTGATTTTTTTCATTTAGAGTGCTATATACATTAATGAAATTGTTTGAGATGAAAACTCAAATTTTCTTTTTTACAGGGGAAAAAATAGGGAAACCAAAAATCCTTGTGTTTACATGTGTGGGTCTGTGCACATACGTATACACAAACATCTCTACACAATGCACACACACTTTCACTGCAAGCATATTTGAACATGCTTTTAAGATTACTTAAACTTTTATTGTAATGTCTTGGTTGAAATTATTGCTAGGCAATCATACTTTTGACTGCTTAAGGTGGTATATTACTCTGAAGACAGCATCTAAGTTTCACTTATGCAGGGGTGAATGTATGCAGTAATGATGACAAGCCAGAATTCCCCAAGGGGGAACATGAAAAATGAGTGTGCCTAGTTTACATTGTTTTTTCTATTGCAAAATCCTAGCCTGGAGTCCATTATCAGTTGTTGAATGAAATAAGGAATGTTGAAGACTTTAGCTGATTATATCTCCTTCCACCATCAGTTGTCTTTGTGACATAGAGGCTATAATAATGGATGTCCTAAAGGATACAGTGTCTGTCCTAGAAAACATAAATATGTTGCTTAAAAAGCTCATTTCCATATAATGCTGTTACGTTGCTTCTACATTAAAATATATAAGTTGATTATGACTGTGTGAGTGTTGTAATATATGCCTTTCTAAACCACCTACAAGTAGTAATATATCACCCACTTCTCCCTGTCTGTTGGGTATCTCACTAATTACTTTTCCAGAAAAATACAGGAGGTCAGTTGCCTGCTACCTTTTATTATTACATACTCACCAGCAATAGCTTTGAAATGTTTGTCTGGTAAAAGAAATAAAAATGAGTGAGAAACACTAAATCCTGGGGGGAAATATGTGTTTTAAGTGTTTGAACCACAGTTCAAAATTTAAGCATTAATGCTGGAGGAAATAATATGGAAAATATGATAATTGAAGGAAAATGAGAAAAGACAGGCCAGGGGAAACAACATAATGTTTTACCTCCAGTCATCCTATATGCTACATAATTGTTCGTGTGGTGCACAGGCAAATCTGTCAATAACATACTACTTTTCATGACTGTGTACACTGCCACCGACAAAAGATTTGAGTTTTTCATTATTGTCATGCAAACGTAGCCTGTCTGCGTTAATTCTTATCAAGTTTATCTTTGCACTTTATCTAGAACTGAAAGGTAAATTCAAATACTGATCCATATTGCATTCTTGTTTGCAAAGCTGATTCACACATATTGGTGGTCATCGTAAGTGTTCTAATAGGAGACTTTCCTGCAGCTTTATGTAAAAAAGCAGGTTGTTTTCTCCTTTGACCAGTGGGGTTTGTAAAAAAAGTGTGCCTCCAGTCTCTTGCTCCAGAAATCCATGTGGTGCTCGCGTAATTGGCAAATTGTTCCATACCGCATGTGAAGTATTGAGTGTTGTCAACAGGAACTAAAGGATTTCAGCACCTTGCAGGAAATACACAGGGTAATACTGCAGAACAGGTCCTAAGGGCCCAATCAGTAAGGTACAGACAGGGCCGGCTCCAGGCACCAGCTTACCAAGCAGGTGCTTGGGGCGGCCACTGCGGAAAGGGGCGGCACGTCCAGCTGTTCAGCGGCAATTCGGCAGACGGTCCCTCACTCCTGCTCGGAGCGAAGGACCTCCCACTGAATTGCCGCGCAGATCGCGATTGTGATCACGGCTTTTTTTTTTCTTTTTTCTTTTTTTGTTTGGCTGCTTGGGGGGGCCAAAACCCTGGAGCCAGCCCTGGGTACAGAGCATCGCCTAGCTTCCATTGAAATCAGAGGGACTACTTGTGTGAGGAAGGGTTTACAGGATCAGACCTTAACACTTCACTTGGTTTGTGATGAAATGTTACAGATATGACATTTATTACAAATCTACACTTAGTAACAAATAATTCTTTATTATTTGTTAAACACGAATATTATGCTCAGCACAGAACAAGACACAAGCAAAGGGTCTGATCTTGCAAACACTTGCTACCTACCAAGTGTCCTGCTTACCAACATAATCTGTCCTGTAGAAATCAAGGGACTACATAGTGTGAGGAATACTGATGAATACCAGCTGAGGATCAGCCCCTAACGTGCAATACTAAGCATCTGCAGGATCAGATCCTTAAATATTCTTTTGTTTGGAACAGAAAATGGACACAACCTTGCAAAATCGAAGTTAGAGTTAATATTTTAACCTTGAAAATGGTCCTGCTACACAGAAGCAAACTTTAGTTTGTTTTCCAAAATATATATTTTAATGTTATTGCCAACTCTTTTTTTTTCTACGTTTCCTTTCCTGTAATTGCTCATTTACTAAGATAAAATAGTTAAGAATAAAAAGATGTCTTTCCTACTTTAATCAGATTCCACATCCTGTCTGATTCCTTTAGTAAAGTCAAATGTTTGTGACCATACAATTCAGTACCACTTACAATGAATGTTATTGCCAGAAAAAACTCCCCTTGGATTATGATGAGAGATGGGAACACTAACCTGAACTCTGAGGCTAGAATTTGAACTGAACCAAGCCTGAACCTATTGAAAAAGTAAAACAACTTGGTCAATTCTCTTATTAGTTTACTTTCTGATTTCACTCATCTCTGGGGGGGGGGAGGGGGAGATTATGTATGCAAAGAATTCAGAATGTGGCCAAAGCAGCACAGCCTTACTGATGCTGCACTCCATCAAATGATAGCTTGGAGAGCTATGAACTGCCCCCATTCAACATGATGTGAACTAAAAGAATCATAGCAACAATTTAAATGTCAACTTCAACTATTTCACTGTTGATCATTTTAGCAGCAATGTACAGCTACTCTGAGATTAAGAATGGTGTTTGAGAACCATCTCTTTGTGGAAGGAACTAAGAACCCTTTATCACCAAAAACACCAAAGGGGAAAGCGTGCCAGAGAAGGGTAGTCCTGTGCAGAGAGGGGGTTCCTGTTGGCAAGGCAGGTTAGGGTAGATGGAAAATAATGATCTGAGTTATTTTTCCCAAACTTGAACTCATTTCTAGATATGGCAGTCCCTGCATTGCCTGGAGGCAGTCTAGCTCTAATATATATATTATACTGTGTGTGTGTGTGTGTATATATATATAATATATATACAATGCGTACACTAATACAGTATATTGAATATCTATTTCTTCTTTTGTTTAGATCTAAAGAGCCTGATTCTCCTCTGCCTTGTCCCTTGTGTAGCTATTTGGATCTGTGCAGAGTGAATGGAAATCGGGTGTAAAATGCTGCTATTCCTGTCTGATAGCATTTACATCCTCTGTACTCAAGGTAAATAACTACATGAAATCCAAGGCAGTTAAGAATCAGAGGAAAAGGGCCTGATTTTTATTTTAGCTACAGCCACTTCACAATGCTTTGACGCTATAAGGGGACTTTATAGTGGGTATAAATAATTTACTCCTGCTCCTGGGCCCCTTTGCAATACTACCATGGTGTAAAATGGCCTTAGTGTGAAAATCAAGCCAAAGACTTTAAGGCCTGGGTAAAATTGGTCTTAAATATGAGGACCGAAGAATGAGAAGAGCAAACAAAAGTTTTACTCCAAGCCAACCTAGCATCGTTCTTCTCAGAGAGAGAGGGCTTTGATAATTTTTTTTTACTCCACTTATCATGCATCTCTTAAACACCATATTTCATGCCAGTGATGTGAGAGGTCCTGGTGGCTTTATCTTTATTTATATTAAATTTGCTAAATAACTTCAACCTACTTGATATGAAGCACTAGATGTCAGTCCTGGATTAAAACTAAATGAACCTGGGATTTGCCAAAATGATGGGCCACACCAAATAAATCACTCATCCCTGGAACTTTTCTTTTCAGTTCTTAAATAGACTCATTTTCTTCATGTTTCTTAACACCATATCTTCTTCCCAAGTGATATAGTCCAACCATGTAGTGCACTGCCATCTTCTTGTGTCCCTCTGCCTAGTCTGGGAACTCTCTCTCTGGGTCATCTCCAACTGTATGACCTAACCTGCCTAGGGACCTTCATTTGATTTATAGTAATTTGCTATGAACCTTTAGAGGTTCACCTGACTACGCAAAATACATTCAACATAATTCTACAACCTTGACATGCTGCAGGGGCCAGGAAAGGATTTCCCCCCTGATGTATTTTTGTGGGGTTTTATTTTTGGATTGTTTTTTTTTCTCCATCCTGTAAAGCATCAGTGGCCCTAGCTGGAGATGATACAATAGATGGAGTGAGTCAGGTCTCTGAGGTGATACCAAGCATTCTGTCTCTCAGGTGCTTGACTGACTGGTTCTTGTTCACATATAGGGTCTAACTGATCACCATATATGGGGTCGGGAAGGAATTTTCCCCCAGGTCAGATTGTCAGTGGTCTAACTCCATGTGCTGGGTTCAGAGTGTGGGTGCAGGGTGGTGTTGGTGGCCTGTGATATACAGGAGGTCAGACAAGATGACCTGGTGATCACTTCTGGCCTTAAACTATATGACTGAGGCTTTTAAATTTTATTTATTTATTAATTAATTTGCTTGCTTGGTTCCATTTCACAGAAAAGCCTGTAAAATATGGGGCTTTTTGGCTGAAAAATAACCATTTTATATGGAGTTATTTGCATGGAAGGGGGGTATTTTCAAACAATAACTTTAAAAAAATAAATTTTTTTTTGGCAGTCACATTGATCTTTATCCTAACTATCTACATCTCTTGAGTCTTCAAAAATTATTAAACAATTTCTTAAGGGTCAGATTTTTAATGAAGTTTTTGCTTTGTTATAAACAGTAAAATAACAAGTTAAACTAAAGTTATATTATAACTTCACAAAAGGTTCAGGTCAAGGGTTAACATCATTTCACACTGGTTCTTATTTTTCATCAAAGCCCATTTGTTTATCTCTACTAATTTGTGTTTGTGGCCCCTTATTCTGAATTGTTCTCTGTTGCCACTGAATGCTTGACTTTTATTGTTATCTGCTTCAATTCAGTATCTCAAGTTTTGTGTTGCTATAAAGAAATGGTCCTAGCAAAAAATTTTTTGACTGATATAATAAAAAAATTGAAGTTGATTCTTAGTTGTATTGATGTAAAACTGAAGTAACTCAGTGGCATTGGAGCACCCTCTTCAATTCCAACTGATTCCATTCAGCACCTTGTTGGAATACTCATCACATCACAGAATTGAGGCTTTAGTACTGCTCATGTAAAAGTGCCACATTGACAGCTGGGATACTGAAGTCTCTGTTTATCCACAGATGAGAATCAGAATGGAGGGTGGCAAAGCAACATAAAGACAACCTCACCCATTCATTCTTTGGCCTAGCTGCTGTGGCTGCTAACAAAAGTGCCAACTGTGATGCTGTGTTTCATTATGTAGACCTGGCCTGTGTAAGCAGGCAAGTTGCCATGGGATCAAATAAATAATATATCAGATTGGCTATGCAATTGAGATGATGTGATGTTCATGTGCACGCAACTATGCTAATGAATGTGTTAAGTTTGTCAGGCATGCCCATTATAAACTAGATGCTTCCAGAAATCTGAGTGAAGTCAGACTGAGCTGTGTACTTTTATAGTTAACAAAATGTGTTGTGGCTTCTCTCCTAACTAATGTTGTTACTCCAGAGTACTTACTAAATATTGTAGACTGAGACCAATTCATTTCACATGATCCATCAAGCAATCATCAGAGGGTTGTCCACATCGTGTTAACATTTTGTAAGTGATTTTTTTTTCAAAATGAGAATATCAGAGTTCTTTTCTATCCTTCAGTGAGATCTAAACTACAAGTATTAGTTTAACTATTTTTTCAGAGTTGATTTTTTTTGTTAGCCTTGAATTCAATCCAGAATCTCAGTTGTTAACTTAAAACTGGTTTCTATAGTTCAGAAATCTGTCTGCAACTTTACATGGTAATAAAAAATGTCTTACAACCTCAAATATTAAAGAAAACTCTTTTTTCATGTTAGTCTGGAGCAAAATATTAAATTTATGCCATATGTTTAAAACTGTTTCTTCAGTCAAGTGCTATATTCTGCCATCCCTTACAGCATTTAATTAAAATGATCACATTCGTTAAAATCACAGAGGTTGCAGAGAAAAAAAAACGATTGGCTCACCGAGTCTATTTCACCATTACAGTTCTAAAGTTGCTTTATAATACAACAAGGTAGTTCAGATTACTCTGTTTTATCTTTATGCTTAGAGGAAAAAATACTGTATATAGTTCTACGTTTTATAAAGTAACCTGTATGATAAGGTTGATGTACTTTGGCTTCCATCTCTATTGAGGTTTTTTATGAACTTCCAGGGTTAAAAAAACAAGAAAAAACTATACTTCATGTTGTACATTGCTTGGCTCCAAAGGGTATGTTAGCAGATATCAGCAAGAGAACTGTATATTCAGCTGTGTACAGCAGAGACAGTCCCAAGAAGCAGAGTTTGTATCTATGGTCAAACTCTTCCAAAGTGCAGGGATCTCTAGATCCATGGCTGTGGTAAAGATTTCAAATAGAAGCTAAAATGTTGATATTAAAATTAAAATATGTTTTATCAGATAGTATCCTTTGTATCACTTGACATATATTTGTATTATTTTCTGGACCTCCTGCAACATAGAATTATTGTTTTCTATACATTACTTTTTATGTAGTGTAAATAAATGGTAAATATCATGGATTATATTTTATTTCATATTAGAGATTTGTAAGGATACAAGGAGCACTTTTGGCCAAATCCTTCTCCTGGTTATACCAATGTAAAGCTAGTAGTTCCTTGACTTCATTTGGTTACTTCAGACTTACATGAGTGGAACTGAGAAGAGAATTTGGCCCTTTCTAATTTTTGCATTATACCACATCATAAATGTTTTCTAGGAACAAATATTTCTCTATACAGACCCAACTTTTGTCATGTTGAATTGAAACAACAATGAAGGGCAAGATTTTGGTGGCAGAGACAAGATTCCAGGAAGTCTTAGAGCCAGATTCATCCCTGTGCTTTTCAGGGGCTGGCATGGGAGCAGTTTGGCACCTAATGTATGCCGGGACAGCCCTCAGTGCTTCCCTAATTTCCGTGTCTCCTCTTGCGGCCCCTATGGACCATTGCAAAGGTCCAGAATTACCAGTGTGTGAGGAGAGATCTGCCTTGGTCATGCCTCCTTCCATCCTCCATGCCCCTTCCTCCTTTCTCTTCTTCCAAGCCCAGAGCGAGCTCCATTCTGGTAGCTACTCCTGCTTCAGCAGAGGTATTGTCTCTGCAGCACCTTTATGCCAGCCTATCTGCTGCAAAGATTCCCTAGAGCAACACTGATTCCAACTCCCTAATGCTTAGACCTTGTGGAAATATATTAAACATTGTAATACCTCTGACTGTTACTGAGGTGTAGAGAAAATGTTATCTAAATAGAGCAAGAGTCAACCAGTTTATTTTTGTAGAGCTTTTGTGCCCATCACTGTGGTGTTCATAGTCCAAAATAAATCACAGATCAGGAAAAGTATCCTGAAGGGTATATAATGTACAATAAGTAGGAGTTTCAGCTTGCTTTGTTGTCTGTCTCATTGTGAAATATAATAAACAGCCTCGGAGCATTCATATTCTACCTGTCCCACAGAAAAGGATTGTTCTGTTACAGCAATTCAGTGGAGTTAGTGGAATTCACCCTACTGGGCAGGAAATCTGCAAGACAACTAGAAGTTTAAAGCTAAAGGGACTATATCAAAATTCTACAAACTATATTTCGGTTAAAGAAAAAGTGTTATAAGCAGGGAAATGATAAGGTAGCAATGGTTCTCTCGTTATCCTATCATGCCATGCTTCTCTGTCTGATCATCAGTAGTCTTGCCACCTGTGTTACCTCCTTGTAATTAGGAATAGTCCCCTCTGTATGAGCAGAGCCAGTTTTCAGCAAGCTGAACAAGGGGAAAGAATAGCTCACATTGCAGTTACTGGAACAGAGCTACTGCAGCAATGATTAAGAAATGCTGACCACATGCATGGAAGTTTTGTGTGAGTCCTCTGAATCCCAGACTATCTTTGTTCATACAGCTTTTAGTACAAAGGAGCCCTCATCCTTAGGCACTACCACAATAGAAATATTAACTAAATGAAAGTATATATATGGTAGTAACAGCTAGGACACATGACCGCATGTGTGATAGGTGGATTGCAGTACAGGTAGAGACAATAATATGTGTAGGAGAGAGAGAGAGAGAGACCCACCAGAGATGGAGGAAAGGCAATGTCAAAATGTCCCAGTGGAAGCAAGTGGTTCTGCAAAAAGAAGAAACAAAGGCCAGAGGAAACATCTGCTGCAAACAGAGCAATAAAGGTGAAGGGGGGCAAATGGTGTGGGAAATAGATATACACTTGCCTTGTGTCCAAGAAGAATGAAAAGAAAGCAAAACTATGAGGATTTTTCTCTCTTTTAGATTGTATTGCTTTTTTTCCCTATCTGCTACCTTGTAGAAAAACTATCAGAAGAAGAACAGGTACATCATATGGGAATGATTCCTCTATTAAAGTTCCTAGTATATCAGCCATGCAGAAGCTTGGGAGAGACATAGCTTATCTGTTGGGTGATACTAGAGACTGTCTACAGTGCAATCGGAGATATGATTACTTCTTGGGTAGGCATAGCCGGGCTAGCTTTCATCTAACTATTGCAGCTAAGGCTACATCTACACTACGGGGGGGGGGGGTCGATTTAAGATACGCAAATTCAGCTACGTGAATAGCATAGCTGAATTCGACGTATCGCAGCCAACTTACTCCGCTGTAGGGACGGCAGCAAAATCGACCTCTGCGGCTTCCTGTCGACGGCGCTTACTCCCACCTCCGCTGGTGGAGTAAGAGCATCGATTTGGGGATCGATTGTCGCGTCCCAACGGGACGCGATAAATCGATCCCCGAGAGGTCGATTTCTACCCGCCGATTCAGGCGGGTAGTGTAGTCCTAGCCTAAAAATAGCTGTGAAGATGCAGCAGCACAGACCCCAGCAGGGGCTAGGAATGTAAGTATATCCCCAGCCCTTACTGAAGCCTGCACTGAGCATGTTAGCTAGATTAAGCTAGTGTGGGTATGCCTACATGAGCTGCATGCATGCCTCCAATTGCCGAGTAGACTAACCCGAAGAGTATTGCAAAATCAGAAATGACAGGGAGGGTACAACCTGCACTCTCTTGCCTAGTTACTGCCAGAGAAAGTGTCAGAGGTAGCAATGTGACAAGCATAACATGTATGCAAATTGCCCAATTAGATGTAACTTACTATAAGAGAAACATTTCAAATAGCAACAAAATACAGCACAAACCATCTTGCAACATAACAATCTAAATTCAAAATTTGTCCTAAATTATAATATAGACCACTTGACTTTTTGTTTTATTTTGTTTGTAGGCTGAAATTATTCAGGATCTAATGAAAGAAGCAGTTCCAAAATGTCAAGTACCCCATACAATAAGGAGTGCTGGTAGGAAATTAATAGCCCTGACCTATACCATGTGACTGGAGCAAGGAACTAAAGATCAAAGGACTTATCCCTGTAACGTGACAGAGGTAAAAATCCACTTATTCCAGTGGAAACTCTGCAAGGTCTGCTTCTCCAGCAAAGAAGTCTCAGCAAGGGTATCTAAACATGTCAGAGTATTTCAGAATTACCAGAAGATAGCTCTGACCACTGATCTGTGGAAGTATGGGTAGAATGCATTAGCCTTAAAGGGCCACATTCTTAAAGGTACTGAGTACCTCCTGGAAGGCACTGAGCACCCTAAGCTTCCATTGATTTCATTGGGATGTCAATGGGCCATGACAGCACTCAGCACCTTACTGGAGCTGCTGAACATATTGCAGGATCAGGCCCGAAGTGTCTTTATTTCATTCCACCTAGCAAGTTGCAGGTAGATTTATTTTCTTCTGGTCTGGCCATCAGGAAGAGATGATGTGAATGTGCTCCCAACTCAGCTCTGAAAATCCCTCTCCCTCTCTGAGTGTGCTGGAGGCGATCAGTAGAAAATTACAATTACAGTGTTCTCTCTCTTTTCATATCTCCTATACTTATCTAGTCTTGAACTGCACCCATAATGGTGGTGTCTGAACTCTTTCCAGAAATTAAGTGATGAGACTAAAATTTGTTGTGTGGCTCTTGTCTTCTTTCTCCCTCTGCCCCTTGTACTAACTCTCATAATGGGCCCGATCTTCAATGGTATAATGTCATTACATACTAAAATGCAATGTTATAATGCATTATAGAAGATCTTTCTCTCCCCTTTAATTGCTTCCATGCATCCCTCTGGTTGCTGGTTGGGAGGAGGCATCCTACTTTCACCTGGCTGCTAGTTGGTTGAGCGTGTCTCAAAGGTGTCTCCTCTCTCCCACACCTTTCTCCCTCTCTCATTTACTGACTGCTGGAGGGACTGTATGTGTCTCCATTTGTTCAGCACTCCCCACCCTACCTTGGGGAGCAGTCTGAGATCTATGCTGCATCCAGAGTGCCTGAGATTCAGGCAGAGTGAGGGCTGCCAGCTCAGACCTGTAGACCCCACAGGAGCTGAGCACAATATCCTGAAAAGTCTCAGTTTGAATCCCACTGTTCTAGTCTCTCCATCTTATTAACTCCAAGTGAGTGTCCTTTGCAAGTGGTCCAGCAGTATGAAGATGTAATTCCGCACTTGCACTGTGGGAGGGTTTTGGCTGTGATCATGAATTGATACTGCAAGGTTCAACTTATTGTTTATCATAACACATTGCAGCTGTTTAGCCCCTTTCATCTCAGTGTCACAAAGCCCTTTTAAAAGTTGTTACATCTATATTACAGGCTAAGAAAACAGAGGCATAGGGAAGTGAAATGAAGATCACATCATATACTTCCCAACCCCAGGGACTTTTCAGCTAGGACCCATGGCAATCTTTTGCTAAAATTCCCTACAATAGTTAAGGCTATATGACCTCAGACAAGTCATTGCAGCTGGTAGCATCCTGAGAATCTTTCGCTAAAATTCCCTAGTACAGTCGTGGCTGAAGAGTCAGTGGCAGAATCATTGTGATTCTCCTTACTCCCACTTCCAGGCTGTAACCACTTGGCCTTCAGTTAATAAAGTAACTAAACTGGCCTAACATCAGAACAATGTTTCTGACTAATTTAGGGTGAGAATACCAGATACATTTAAACATTGTGGATTAAGTGAGAGATGTTTTCCAGGATCTTGCGTGTAGTGTGCATTTAAATGTGTTTTTATTGTCTATTTGGTAAATCATATTCCTTTACCTGATAAACTGAGTGGCTTAGGTGTGGTATCATCTGTAATTAATTGGTGTGCTAGCTATTTAAGAGGGCAAATACAACTTGTGTTATTAAACAGTGTCACATCAGATTTAATGGATGTCATTACAGGAGTACCTCAGGGATCCATCCTTGGACCATTGTTCTTTATGATCTCTGTAAATGAACTGACAAGTTGGCATAGTGAGTGCAGTGCTCATTTTTTATGTTGATGACAGTCCTATACAGGAGCTCCCAGTCACTTAACTGAATTTGAAGTTGCCCTGCCCAGGATTTCAAGAGTTTAGCAGTGGTTAGTTCTTAATGAAGATGAGTTAAGCAAGGGTAAGGCCAACGCATTGACATAAGTAATGACAATTCTTTTAAAGGTCATGCCTGTTCTTAGTGTTAAGGAGACATGTTCCTAGGACTTTTTGCACATAAGTAAATTTGCTGTTTTTTCTCTCACTCAATTCCATGGGAAGATGACAAATTTCATTTTTTACCTGGTACTGTTTTACCATGTATTGTTACAAGTATGACAGTTTCTGGGTTACTGTAAAGTATGATAAATGTTGTTGAGTGTATAAAGCAGTTATGGTTGCTAAATAGATGTGTGGGGGGAAGGTTTTACTAGAGAGACAAGGTGGGCAAAGTAATATATTTTATTGGACCAACTTTTTTTGGTGAAGAGACAAGCTTTCGAGCTACACAGAGCTTGTCTATACTTGAAATATGTCAGCAGCACAGCTGCAGTGCTTTAGTGTGGACACCCACAACACCAACGGGAGGGGTTCTCCCATCAGCATAGTAAATCCATCTCCCTGAGAGATGGTAGCCAGGTTGATGGAAGATCCTTCTATCAACCTAGCAATGTCTGCACCAATGATTAGGTTGGAGGTTAGGTCAACTAAATCCACATGCTGAGGGACATAGTTTTTACATTCCTGAGTGACGTAGCTGGGTTGACTTAAACTTGAGTGTAGGCCTGGCCTCAGATTGTCACAGCTAAATACAAGGTGGAACAGATTGTATAGCATAAGTCGTTAACACACATTCTCGGGGAGCATTGACGGTGAAGGGGGTTAGTGGGTTACAGATTGTTATAATAAGCCATAAATCCAGTGTCTCTGTTATCTCCATGATTTTCAGTGTCTAGAAAAGTGTTTTTAATTTAATCTTCCAGTCTCATCTTTTGAAAGTGGTGTGCAGGTTTCCTCTGAGGACAAAGAGAGATCAGTCTTGGGTTGATCGTTCTGTGAAATATGTTCACCCACATGTGATACGGTGTTTTTGTCTTTTATTATTTTTCTGAAAGAATAGTGATTGTCTGGTTTCACCAGCATAGTTGTTGTGTCATTTAGTGCACTGAATGAAGTACACCATGTGTTGTGATAGGCATGGGTAAGACCCCCTGGATCTTGAAGGATGTGTTTTTGGAAGTATTGATCATGGTAGCAATGTAGGTATGTCTGCAGCTTTTTCTTCTGTTGTTCTGGCAGGGTTTGGTGCTGCTTTGTGTTGGTGAGTCCTGGTCTGTGGGAAGCTTATTTCTGATTATGAGCTTGGCGAGGCTGGGGGGTTGATTGAATGCCAGAAAAGGGGGTTCACAAAAGATTTCTTTCAGGATGTGGTCCCCATTGAGTAGAGGTTTTAATTGTATGATGAAACCCCATATGGGTTCCAGTGTGGGGTGGCAGGTGGCAGCTAGGAGCATGCGGTCAGGGGGGAGTTTATTTCTGTATCGAAGCAGGTTCTCTAAGGGTATTTGGGTGGCCAGTTCCATGATGCGATCTACTTCTCTGGTGCAGTGTTCTTGTTTGGTGAAGGCAGTTTTAAGTGTGTTAAGGTATATATCCAGGATTTTCTCCTTGGAGCATATTCTGTGCCTGCCTGTAGGTAACAGATTTCTTGGTGTATTTGGGGTGGATCTATGAAGGTAAATGTGGTGATCTGTGGGTTTCTAGTATATCTTGTTTGTAGGGTTCCATTGTTGAGGCTAATTATGGTGTCCAGGAAGTTGATTCTGGTGCCGGAGTGTGCTAGAGAGAGTTTGATTGATGGGTGGTGGTTGTGGTAGAACTCTGAGGGAGTTTAGGTCATCTGTCCAGAGGAAGAAAATATGCCTGTGATACATCAATATCATCATTGGTTTTGGTGCATTTGTCCAGAAATTGTTCCTCAGATGGCCCAGAAAGAGGTTGGCATACAGGAGAGTCATCCTAGTACTGTTGGCTCTTCCCATGTTTTGGACAAAGTATATGTTGCATGTAAAGTGTATGTAAAATGGTTATGGATGAAGATGAAATGGATCAGTTTGGCTAGAGTAGTCATCATGGTTGAGAACTACAGAAGCAACCCCTTTGTGTCCTGGTCTGATCAATACCTGGAGGTTGGATTGCAGTTACTATACAGCTGTACTCTCAGCAGTGGAGAGATTGTGATGGATGTGATATTTATTAAGAATTTCACAGTCATTTTTTTCCTGAAGCAATTAATATAATCAAATGTGTGGTTTTGTCCACTGTGTGGTGTCCAGTCAGATGATTCTTTTGCTTATGACTGACTGTGGGATGAGGTAATTGTAGGTGGTGTCATCATTGTTGTGAAAGAATTCTTCTAGTTCTCCTCGTGTTCGTATGGTATCATCAGGTATTATAGTGGGGCAGAAGTTTAGAATACTCCAGCACCAGCATCAGCTTCCAAAATCAGCTTCAAAATCAGTTTCAACAATGGACTCTGTAGTGGGGCAACGACTCACCGGCGTGGCACCTCCTGCTGGCCATCTTGGGAATTAGCTCTTTCCAGCCCGGAGCGCCCTCTGCAGGCCGGTGTCTCGCCTGCTGCTGGCCCCGTGTCCCTCCCAGACCCCAGTGCCCTTTGCCATGGGGTTCTGCCCACCACAGTACCTCCTCACTCTGGGTCTCCCCTCCCAGGGGAACCCCCAACCCCCTATCTCCACCTTGCCTCAGTGGCTACTGGCAGTCATCATCTAGCCCCTGCTCCCTGGGGCAGATTGCAGTCTGTAAACCACTCATCATCAGCAAGGAGGGTTGGACCAGCTGCCTCTGCTTATCTCTGGGCTGCCCCTCTGCAGCCCCAGTACCCTTTGTGGGCACTTAACTCGGTCTGCAGCCTGGGGCTTTGCTAGGCTGGAGCTCCCCAGCTCCCTCTGCCCTTCCCCAGCACTGCTCCACCCTTGATACCCTTCTCAGCTTCCCAGGCAGCCAGGTCCTTCTCTCTCTGAGAAGCTAAAGAGAGTGTCTGTCTTTCTTCTGGCCCACAGCCCTCTTATAAGGGCCAGCTGGGCCCTGATTAAGCTGACCACAGCTGTGGCTGCTTTCCCAAGCAGCATAGCTTTCCCCACTGCAGCCCTCTCCAGGGCTGCTTTATCCCCTTCAAGCAGGAGCGGGGTGACCACCCCACTACAAAACCCTACAGACAGTCATATACAAGAAACCCACAGATCATCACACTTACCTTCATAGAAACAGTACTCACCCCAAACACACCAAGAAATCTGTTCTTGACAGCCAGACACTTGGATACCATAGAACATGCTCTGAGGAGAAAGTGCAGGATATACACCTTAATACACTGAAATTGCCTTTACTAGGACACCAGAGAAATAGACCACATCATGGAATGGGCCACAACACACCTTTCAGGATCCATGGACTCTACACATGTCTATCACAACATGCGGTATATCTCACCCAATGCATTAAATGCTCCAATAACAACTATATGGGTGAAACCAGACAATCACTATTCTGTTCAATGAACTCACACAGAAAAACGATAAAAGACAAACACACCATATCATCCATGGATAAACACTTTTCACAAAAGATTACCCCATATCTTACTTCTTAGTCCTTGTCCCCAAAAGAAACTTGCACAAAACCTTCAAAAGATGAGTCTGGGAACTTAAATTCATAAATTGACTAGACACTAAAAATAAAGACACTGGATTTATTAAAACAATCTGTAACCCACTAGCCCCTCCCCCTTTTTTGTCCTATGACTGCATAAGTGTTAACAGGCAACTTCATCTTGAATGGTTCCTTGAAATGTGTTACCTACTTTGCTAAACAATCTGTTCCACCTTGTAGTTAGTTGTGACATTCATAGAATCATAGGGTTAAAAGGGACCTCAGGAGGTCATCTAGTCCAACCCCCTGCTCAAAGCAGGACCAAACCCCAACTAAATCCCCAAATGGCCCCCTCAAGGATTGAACTCACAACCCTGGGTTTAGCAGGCCAATGCTCAAACCACTGAGCTATCCCTCCCCCCCATTATTATTATTATTATTATTTATTATTAATAACTACAAAAGATAGATTTTAAATGATTACAAGGGATAGCAAACAGATCAAAGCAGATTACCTAGCACAAACTAAGCTTAACATACTCAATGGGTTGGATATGAATTAGCAGTTTCTCACCTTGAGAGATGGTACAAGCAGGCTTTCAGATTCTTAAGGGACAAGCTGCATTTGCTTTGCAGCTTGGGATCCCCAGGTTTTCATACACAGGCTAAAAATCCCTTTAGCCTGGGTCCAGCACTTCCTCCAGTTCAGTCTTTGTTCCTCAGGTGTTTCCAGGAGTTTTCTTGTGTGAGGAGTAAAGAGCAATAGATGATGTCACTCCCTGCCTTATATAGCTTTAGCATATGGTGGGATCCCTTTGTTTCAAAACTTGGTTCCCAGACCAGTTTGTGGAAAAATACAGACATCCTCAGATGGAGTCCAGAGTCATGTGGCCTGGTCACATGCCCTTGCATACTTTGCTGAGTCATAGCAGCCATTACTTACAGGCTGTCTGGAACGTTTACAGAAAGGTTAAGTTCTTCCGGGATCCATTGTCTTTGCTGATGGGCCATCAGCACCATCTGGCTTCTTCATTGTTGTACCTGAAAGTCTTGTTGTGGGTGTCACCCAGAGTAAGCACAATTGAAATACAGATATAGTCAAAATTCCTAACTTTAGATACAAAATGATACATGCAATGCAGACAAATATGATAATCATATTCAGCAAATCATAACTTTTCCAATGACACCTTACATGACCCATCTTGTACAAAATGCATCATAATTATGCCATAATCATATCATAATAATATCACTATGAAGAATATGGAGTGCAGTGTCACAGTAATCATTTTAGAAGAAGGGGGAAAGAGTGTGTTACCTTCTCAGGCACTTTTGCAAATCTCTCTATATGGAAACCGGCATTTGATATTGAAAACTGCTGTTCATTTCATACATATGGAGGCTGAGCATCCCAATGGAATCTCTGTTTATGTGACCTGTATGGATCATCTGATACCATGCCACCTATTAGCGGTTCATGCCCCAGTTCTGCCCCTGGGGTTGGATCAGGATATCCCTCAAGGGATGGAGGCAGGTTCCAACATGTCTTTATTATCTCCCATAAATTGAACTTCAAGGCACCAGAGACAAGATGAGGCAGCCGAGCTAATGCTGCTGCTCTGGAAAATTGCATTAGTGACTCTGATAAAATTGAGAGTCTGACATGGTAAACACAATTTAGCGGACAGTGAAAATGACTGAGGAGATTGGGTCAAAGGATGGTTCATGCATTAGAAGATAATCATCAGAACAACTGCAGGATGCTGCCTGCCCATAAGCAAATGTGGAATGATAGGTATTCCTGTTGTTGGCTCTGTTCTTTCCCTTTACCGAGTGCAGGAATGGAGAAAGGGCAGAGGATGGGGTAAAAGTGGCTTTAAGCTACCTTTGTGATATTTCTGCCTAGCACTCAGTGTAAATTAGAGCAGCCTTTGGGTCATAAGAAGCAGAGAATAACCAAAGCACAGAAGCTCCAGACCATACCTTTCCCTCATCCTCCCAATCCCTAATACACTTCCTTTGCTGGGACCTAGATGCGGCCTGGTGTAGAGCTCTTGTTCTGGATCTTCGAACACTGGGGTTATTTCTTGAATTTACCATTGTCAAGCTTATGAAATAACATTTCCTTAGTTATCTTTCCTTTCCATACTCTTCTGCACTTCCAGGTACCAAATGGGAAATACAAATGCTGAACTGACAGGAAGTACCACATATCTCACACGAAAACAGGTTCCCTGAAATCCACCCAAATGCTACAAAGGCAAAATGTTCTGACAGTTTGGATCCAGTCTTTTGTGGATGCTTACCCAAAACAAATCCAATCTCTGAGCTTTGAAGTTCCCCAAGCCCTAGTTCATATCACTGTGTTGAGGAAACTCAGGCAAGCGTCTCCTTTTCCACACATGGGTTTTACACTGGTATGGCTTTGTTAACTTCAGAAGTGTTACTGCTCATTCTCTCCAATGCAGGTGAGAGGCAAATCAAGCCCAGTTCATTTAGAGTAATCTGATGTATTGTTCAATAAATGATTTGGATCAGTTATGTTCTCTAGTTATATGCAGCACATCACAGTCCCTTTTATGAAAAACAGAATTGCCTTTATCTACATAAAAGGAGCCCATTTCACTGGTTGTGTTTCCTTTTTTGTACCATCAAAGGATATGCCGCCTCTTATCTTCACATTAATTTTATTGAGAATTGTATGGCCTTCTGTTTGGTGTTATTATCATCAGTTAGACATGCAGCACCTAGGGTAAAGACAGAAACTGGAATCATTTTCTTTTAGAGTTCCAGATGACTGCAATAGGCTTTTTCCTTATGCTTAATCACTAAATAGCATAATATCCTCCAAGCATGGCTCATATGGTTATTTAAAGGAGAACCAGGGTTATTGTAGGCATACATTTTGTTTTTATGAGTTTTTATATAGCACTATTACTTGTATGCTAATCTTAAGAATATTGTTATAATTTGTTTTATGTGCTAGGTATTATAGAAGCACTAGCTAGCATCGGTATAGTTAAGTGTCTGTGAGCATGTCATCTGATAGACCATTCCTTGTCATCATAAGCCCAATGTTATGCTTACATCCAGAGATGCAAATAATCTTTGCTTAACATTTTAATACATATTATTCAAACTAGGCTATCACCTGAAATTTATTCTTGTGGTGAGATTTGCAGTTCTTTCTATATGTGTTGGTTCTTCTTTGAATAGTGTCCCTCTGGATGCTCCACTCTAGGTGTGCTTGCGCCCCATGCACCTCAGATCCTAGATCTGTTTAGCCTGCACCCTCTCCGTCTCATGTCCTGCACCAGGGCTACATAGCACTGCATGGGTGAACTGCCCTCGGTGCTTTCTCAGTCAGCTTGGCCTGAAATGGAGCCTCAACAGCATCCTAGTTGAGATTACCTCAACTGTATTTTTTTCTGTCATTCGTAATAGTTAGCAATAGTTCTTAGAGTGGCAGACAGCACCATGCTAAATCAATGCCATATGATAAAGATTGTAAATGTCTTGATTTATACGGCAACCTTACAATTTAGGATTGTCAATTACCAAGCCCTCTTGGTGAAATATAGCCATACTAACTATTCAAAACTGACTGCCTTCATTGACCATCTTTTGACGGACCAGAGGGAGCAATTCTAGGTAATTATTGCAGAGGGCCAATTGCTTACAAGAACATCTCTGCAGGCCTCTTTGGACTCCGCTGATTCAGCCTTTCATTCTGTCTCCACAGTGGTGCTCATGAGGAGGGCATCCTGGCTTCAGTGCTCCGGTTTTCCGAGGAAAGTTCAAACTACAGTGATAACCTTCCATTTGAGGGATCAAAGTTTTTTCCTGAGAAAACCGATGAATTCCTGCATACCGTAAAAGACTTGAGAGCCACCTAGCACTCTCTGGGAATTTACACCCCTGCACAAAAAAGAAGGTGCAGTAAGTCCTAGATGGCACAGAGATCTCGTCCTACCCAGTTTCCCACCTCCCAGAGTTATTACGAACCCCAGCACAAGAGACAAAGATTTCAGAAAAAGAGACCAGCTACCTTACAGGCATCAACTTCACAACCCACAACCTGAAAACACCAATTTGGATGGCTTGGTTGAGGGCTTGAGTTACCACCACGATTCCTATTTGCTGCGACAATCTGCATGTCTCCCCCACTTCAGCGACTGCCTTACTCATTTTCTTCAGAACTGGGAACATATCACTATGGATAAGTGAATGTTGGAGATTATTTCAACAGGATATTCCATCCGCTTTATCTCCTTCTCTCCAGCTGCCCCTCTTCCCCATCCCTCTTCAGGGACCCCTTTCACAAGCACCTTTTGTGACAGGACATAGACTCTCTCCTGAATCTGGGTAGTATAGAACCCGTTCACAAACAACAAAGAAGGAGGGAATTGTACTCCAGGTACTTCCTGGTACCAAAAGAATGGCAACTAGAGAGCCTTCTAGATCTAAGATTACTCAACAGATTTGTAAAGGTTCATCGGTTCAAAATAGTAATTTTTGCAGCAATAATTCCATTGTTGGACCAAGGGCACTGGTTCTCGGATCTTGACCTTCACGATTCTTATTTCCATATAGAGAGCCACCCCTCCCGCCAAAGTTTTCCATTCTCTCTGGGTCAAGACACTTTCAAAATATGGTGCTCCCATTCAGTCTCTCAATTAAACGTCCAAAATTCCACCTTAACTCCAGTACAACATCTAGAGTTTATAGTAGCTCACCTAGATGTAGTAACAGCCAAAGCATTCCTCCCTTTGCACAAGTCCATTGCCCTAGTGAATGTAGTCTCTACAGTCCAAGTCAGCCTTCAAACATCAGCTAGAAATTGTCTCCAGCTATTGGGACCTATAGTGGTGGGCCCTCTTGTAATAAATCATGCAACACTTTACATGTGCTGCTTCTTAGCTTAAACAATCTACCCTCTATGCTCTTGGTAGTCAAAAAGGCCCTTAGCTAGTGGAAGAACCCTAACAACACTTGTGCGAGGGTTCCCTTCACTCAGCCATCCCCAGCATCGGTAATAACAATAGAAGCATCCCTATTGGGGTGGGGAGCCCAGCTAGACACCCACACTATTCTCCTCTCAAGTCCACACTACACATCAACTTGCTGGAACTCAGAGCAGTCGGAAATACCTGTATCTATTTCCTCTCACTGATCGGGGAAAACACATAAAGATCACAATGGACAACATGTCATGCATGTTTTACATAAACTGCCAAGGGGGAGCGAGATTGCCTTCCCTCTGCGCCAAAGCAGCGAAACTCTGGAATCGTATATGACACCACATCAACGTCTCAGCAGCTTACCTTCTGGATGTACAAAACACCATACTGAATGCCCTCAGCAAATATTTCTCCCAAGATCACAAATGGGAGATAGATCCCTCTATACTCCACTGTATATTTTAATGTTGGGGCACCCCACAGATAGACCTGATTGCCACAGCCAAGAACAAGAAGTGCTCCCAGAACTGGTCTGAATTACCACTCTCTGGGAGATGCCTTTCTACTCCATTGGCACTGAGGCCTCTTGTACGCATTTCCCCCAATTCCCCTAATATCGCAATGTGCCATTCAAGATAAAGAAAGCCAAAGCCAAAGATATTCTCGAAGTTCTGATGTGGCCGAAACAAACATGGTTTCCTTACCTCACTCAGCAGCCTGTTTGTCACTCTTCAGCCTGTTCCCCATTTCCTCTCTCAGAATGCCGATCAAATCCATCTCAGGGTTCTCTGACTCAAGGCATGGCTGACAGATGGTTCGCAGGGTTAAAAACAACCTGTTCTGAGGACGTAACATAAGTGCTGTTCCATAGCATAGCAAACTACTCATGACACATATACCCAGAAGTGGAGGAGATTCAAACACTGGTGTGACTTAAAACACATTTCTCAAACAGCCTCTCTGCTATCGTTTGTGCTAGATTACTTTCTAGAGCTAAAAAGGCGAGGATAATCTCTAGGTTCCATAAAGAAACACCTGGCAGCTGTCATGTTCTTCCATCATACGATAGAGGGGTTTTCTGTTTTTGCTCATACTACAAGAAAGTTCTTCAAGGGACTTGATAACCTCTTCCCACAAATCAGATGCCCCATACCAGCATGAAGCTTTGTACTCCAATGTCTTACAAGACCTCTCTTTTACCCCATGACCATCTGCTCCCTTCTACACCTGTCTATGAAAACTGCATTTCTAGCAGCCATTACTTCTGCTCGAAGAGTGGGGGAAATAGAGGCTCTAATGCCATTCCCCTCCTGCTTTACAGTCTTTTTAAAAAATAAGATCACAATGTCTGGAGGGTATTAGCTTTTTATTTAGATAGGACTCTGCCCTTCAGGAAATCTCCCAGACTATTTCTCTCCATTGAGGACAGAACTAAGGGATTTCCAAGCAAATACTCTCCAGATGGATATCGTGCTGCATTACCTACTGCTATCAGTCTCACGATCTTCAGCCTCCCTTTAGAGTATGAACTTACTCCACAAGTTCCTATTCTACTTCAGTAGCCTTTCTCAAGAACGTTCCAGTCACAGAAATGTGTAGAGCTGCGACATGGACATTCATTTGTATATTTGCTGAACATGATGCAGTCACTCTTGACTCAGCTTCCAATTCCTTATTTCAGTGTTTCCCAAACTTGGGACGCTGCTTGTGTAGGGAAAGCCCCTGGCAGGCCGGGCTGGTTTGTTTACCTGCCGCATCCGCAGGTCCGGCCGACCGCGGCTCCCAGTGGCCACGGTTCGCTGCTCCAGGCCAATGGGAGCTGCTGCAAGCGGTGGCCAGTACGTCCTTCAGCCCGCGCTGCTTCCAGCAGCTCCCACTGGCCTGGAGCAGCGAACTGTGGCCAGTGGGAGCTGCGATCGGCCGAACCTGCAGATGCGGCAGGTAAACGAACCGGCCCGGCCTGCCAGGGGCTTTCCCTACACAAGTGGTGTACCAAGTTTGGGAAACACTGCCTTATTTGGCTCCAACGTTTTATCTTCAATCCTAGACTCAGCTGGGAAGTCCCACCTCTCTGTAAAGGGTACTGCTACAAAGTCACCTAGAATCAATCACCCGTAGGGACACTACTCGAAGAAGAAGAGAAGGTTACTCACCCTGTGCAGTAACTGTGGTTTTCTGAGATGTGTCTCCCTCTGGGTGCTCCATTCAACTTCCTCCCCTCTGCTTTGGCATTCTTTTCAATCCATTCTCTGCAGTGGAGAAGGAACGGAGGGCAGTTTGCTTGCACAGCAGTATATAGGCCTGGTGCAGCGCATAGGGTGAAGGCACAGCGGGTGCAAGTACACCTAGAAAGGAGCAGACGTCTCGAAAAAACATAGCTACTGCACAGGGTGAGTAACCTTTTCTTCTGTTCCTTCTAAGGCTACTGGACTAAATGTACCTCCCTATCAAGATGACTGTGTGTATTCCTTAAGGCATACTTCCTTGCTTTCCCTTTTATTTAACAACTGTGCCATGAATACTTGTTTTGAATTTAATCTCTTTTTTATACAAGTCCCATGAACAGGACACTGCAGCTGTGCGTGTGCTTTAGGGGCTCCCTGTTTTCTTTCTGTGTCATGCTCGGTGGTTTATTTTGTTTGCATTATGTTCTAAAAGTGAAGTGATGCAGTTCCTCTGAGAAGGGCATTCAGAGGCTGTAGTGACAACTTGCTTTGCTAGACAAACTCCTTGAGGGGCATTAATGATAGTAAATCCAGCAATAGGAACACATTCCTCATTCAGGTTTTAGTGGCAAATGTGGTTTGTCAAATGTTGTCACCAGACTCACTGGGGACTAAAGTGGCAATGACTGCTCAATTTTTATTGTATTTTAGGAGGAGTTTAGTGTGTTTATTTTTAATTTGCCATTTAAAATTGTTCCATGAGGCACAGATAAAGGTTTTGTTCATTGGTTCGGTTTTTTGTTTGTTGGGGGTAGGGTTGCGAGAATTGTGGTTCCTATGTATTCATGTAATAGGATGGTGGGTTTCAAGATCCTGTCTGAGAATGAAGGATTCTTCTATTGAGTAACATTGGGTTCAGGTGCTAAGGTGCTAAACCCTTCAAATTAAGGGCCTGATTCAAAGCCCATTGAAGTTAATGGAAATACTCCCATTGACTTCAGTGGCTTTGTATTGGGCCCTGACAGTCAGGGTAATCATTGCTGAATAATGTTGGCAGATGGTAGTGAGGGAGCATCTCTTTGGGCTAGAGGGCAGATAAGGACAGAAGCCTGATGGACGATACTGCAGGTAAGAAGCTTTGGCTGAAGTTTGTCATATTATTATTTATCTGAGTATCCTATAAACTCCAGGAAAGGGATGAGTTTGGACACTCACTGTGGATTTGTGTACTCTCTTGATGATGAGTTTGGAAGTCTGGCCATTCTTTCCTATGACAGGTAAAGCCAAGATATAAACTCTTAGGGCAGATCCACAAAGGGACTTAGACATGGGAATGCTTAGATGTTAGGCACTGTGATGCCCATTTCAATACTCAGCCCCAAGTTAGGCACCTTTCTCCCTATACGGTGCCTGAGGAGAATTAAGCACTTAAGAAAGGGATTTCTGGAAGTCAGCAATGCCTAAACTAGCCAATAGGGAATGCAAAGGAGAAGGGTGAGACCTAAGCCCTGCCCCTCAAAGGTAGTTAAGTGTTTGTCTCCATTTGGGATTCACAGTTGTGAACCCTCTTCTGGAGTTAGGGGCTGACCTGGCTTAGACACCTTTCTCTCGAAAAACACAAGAGAAAGAGACCCCTATCCCATTATAGCCAATAACCCAATGTTCAGGGAACTCTTCTGGGAGGTGGGAGACCTGTTTTCAAATCCCTGATCTGTCTGATTTGGAATAAGGATTTGAAGCTGGTCTCCCACATCCCATTTGAGAGAGCATGACTTGTTGGTCAAGGAGTGAGATTCTCGCTTTAGATGCAAAACGGTCTCATTTCAATCCCAGACAGGTCCTTGTAAAGGTGGTGTTTGAGGAAGTACCTTTAAAATAGTCATGGACGCAAGGTTAAGGGGATGGACTTGAAATCCATTGGGCAGTACCTGGGGAGGTTCAAACCCTGCTGACTATGACCTGCCAAAAAATCCCCCCCTGCTATCTCCTCGCTTGGATGGAGCATTTGCAACACTAAAGCCAGTGATGTCAGCTGAGATGGTGGAGCACATTGCAGCTGAGAGCCTGGACCACCAGACACTTGGGTATTCTGGGGTGGGGCTTGCTCAGTTTTTGCTGTTGAAGCTGTTCCTCTTTGTATAAAGAATTAAATATTCACTGGAGCAGAGACATGAACATGGGTCTCCCACATCCAGGTGAGTGCTCTTACTGCTGTGCTATATTGTCAGTTTCTCTCTGGCCCCCAATGAATAGTTAAGTATTTAATACACAGCTGAATACCTTCAACAGGAGAAATTGAGACACCCACCCTAGAATATCTCATAGTCCAGTGGTTAGGGCACTCACCTAAGAGATGGGAGACTGGGCTTCAAGTGCTAGCTCCAAATCAGGCAGCATGGGGGTTTGAAAACAGATCTCCCACATTCTAGGTGAGGGCCTCAAACACTGGGCTAATGGGTGTTTGGAGGTGGGGATGGGACACACTCACACCTGCCCTAGCCTGGAAAATTCCTGATCTAGTCACCCTTAGATATGTTTTGTGATGAGGCCCAATCTGGTAGGTGTATGCTGAGTGCATGCATACCAGATCAGGCCCCACAGGCAAGAGAAATGGAGGAATGCCTAGTTTGAGAATCCTGCTGGGGCTGAGGCATTAGCTAGGCACTGAGCAGCTCATCGGGATTTAGGTGGCTTCGTGCATGTTCACCAGCAGAAACTTAAGTGCCTCAGGGAGTTTACTCATAAAAATGTAGGCACCTTCAGGATTAGGTGAGTAGCTGAGTGTTGATTTGAGGATCTTACTGGCATGGACTTAAAACACCTAATGTGGCATCTAGACCTTAGGCTTTTAACAGTTTGTGGCCCCTTTAGCTTTAAATCGCACTAGTGCCGTCAAATCTATAATTATGCGTAAATCAGTGGAAGGAAATGAAAATGACCTGCAGCTATCACAGCCATTTATGCTCTAAATTATTTGTTCTGGTATTTCAGAGATGACAATAAGACCTTGGCCTAAACTGTAACTAGCACATAAACAAAAATTGCTTTTTTGTGGCATAGTTTTCAATGTTGTGGAGTCTGAGAAAGAAGGAAAGGAATGGTGCTTAGTGGGTGCTTCTCGTGAAAGAAAACAGCGGTGCGCTTTCTGACCTATCTCTTTGCCTAGGGAGAGAGCAATAAAAATAGTTAATAGCAAAAAGTCACTGAAATGAAACTGATAGAGCATAATCAACATAAACACGTGGAGAGTTTAGTCGAAACCTGGAGAGAAAATTCTGAGATCCCACCATACGGCACATTCACAATTTTACACAAACCTCCACCAAATAAGTTAAAAGAAAACTGACCCGGTTACACTTGTTAGAAATTTTGACTCTGATCTTGTATGAATAGACTGCCTGAGCCAAACACAAAAGCAAGACAAGCTTGCTAAACGCATATGGATACCAAGGGAATGGTTTCCTTAGCAATAATCCCCTTATGTATTAAGCACCCAGCTCAAATTTATTATATTAGCTAGACAAAGACTGAGTGCTGATTATTACTCGTGGGCTCTCCAAGATTTTTAGATCTCTGTGATGAAAATACTTCACAACAGACAGCCCTTTGTTCAAGGAGCTGCGTTATTACCAAAGAGCATGTCTGCATTTTGTAGCTTGGGAAGACATGATTCTAAAACACTGATACCATCTCCATCACCCATGAGACATGGATGCCACTATGTGCACAGTGCTTTCCAGAAATGGGTGAAATGACAAGCTTTATATGCGAAGAGGAGAAGGAAGAAAATCAATTTCCTTCCCAAATGATGTAACTGTGGTATACAAAGACTAAGTAGAAGCAGTTATGTTTTCTCTGCAGTAATGACCTATCTAAAAATCAGACATGGTTTTGGAACAAGAAATCACATAGGCCACCACTGCTCTGGTGTCCTGCACAAGGGAAAGGTGGAAATTTAGCTAAAGGAAGAGAGGGATTTTATTTGCACTGGCCACACTTTATATGTTTATGCAACACAATTAACAAGACAGGGATGTGAGGGAGAAAGGGGTGTTTAAGATATTGAGTACCTAGTAATTAAAGAAAAATTACTTGAAAATGTATAGTCTAGAGCAGTGCTTCTCAAAGCCGGTCCACCACTTGTTCAGGGAAAGCCCCTGGCGGTCTGGGCCGGTTTGTTTACCTGCCGCGTCCGCAGGTTCAGCCGATCGCAGCTCCCACTGGCCGCGATTCGCTGTTCCAGGCCAATGGGGACTGTAGGAAGCGGCGCGGGCTGAGGGCAGTAGCGTAGATAGGAGGGGAGCGGGGAGAGCGACCGTTCCCCTACTGAGCATAAGTGGCGCCTTGTACTCCTGGTGCCTTTGTACTCACCCGGGGAAGCGATTTAAAAAAAAAAAAAAGGCGTCACCTGTTGTGGCGCTTTTATTTTACTCACCTGGCAGTGCTCTGGGTTTTCAGTGGCGCTTCAGCGGCAGGATCTTTACTCACTCCGGGTCTTCGGCAGCACTTCAGCGGCAGGACCTTCAGTGCCGCCGAAGACACCCAGAGTGAATGAAGGGCCTGCCGCTGAAGACCTGGAGTAAAGGCGTCGCAGTGGGTGGCTTTTTTATTTTAATTGCTCCCCCTGTTCCCTCCACCTGGCTACGCCACTGGCTGAGGGATGTGCTGGCCACGGCTTCCCGCAGCCCCCATTGGCCTGGAGGGGCAAACTGCAGCCAGTGGGAGCTGCGATCGGCCGAACATATGGACGCAGCAGGTAAACAAACTGGCCAGGACTGCCAGGGGCTTTCCCTGAACAAGTGGCGGACCGGTTTTGAGAAGCACTGGTCTAGCGAAACAAGAAATAGTAGGACAAATCTTAATGCTAATTCAAGGATGTGTCTCCCAATATTTTAGTCACATTAGGTTCTTACCTTGCCGTAAAGGACACCACAATAAATGACAAGCGAATAATCACAATAAACTATGAATACTATTAAAGAAAAGATTTAAAAACAAAATAGAACACAATCAGGCAGTAAGCAATTGTTACTTTAGTTAAAATCTCTTCTGTATGTTTCTGTGGAGAGCTTTCAACAGCAATTAGACCTTAAGAGTGGGTCTGCCTCAGGTGGAGAGACACTCTTCTCTATGTAAGATAAGTCCAAAGTACATTATTCCCCATATTAGTAGTGAGTTCTGTGATAGTCTATCATAAATAACTAAAACAATTTATAGACAGGCAAGGTAATTTCATTGAAGAGTTGGTAAATCCTGTTTACAAATGGTTTACAAATAGCAGAGTTAAGTGATCTTAACTAAGCCTTTAAAGCGGAAGAAATTTTTTAACTCAGTTAATTAAAGAATCCATTCAAGGAATGGTCTTGAGACTGGCAAATTAATGAATATTAAGAATCTTAAATTCAAATTAAACCCCCCTCTTTCTGTTTACCAATGTTAGCTGATGTCTCCTCACCAGGAATACACAATCTAAACAATTTGCTGTTTAACAGGGGAAGCTGTAAATCCCTTATTTAAAACAAAATTTCAATATTCCATTAAAATAGTTTCAAGAAAAATGTAAATCTAATCTCTTGGCAATGCTTTTCCAAACTTTGTCTCACCAAGGATGCTGTCATCTCAGCAATATCTTCATGTGGAAATAATGCTAGGCTAGAAGGCTGCTGATTCTTGATACTATGGTGTGACTTTTGTTTTGTTTTGTTCTCATCTGGTTTGTTGCTGTTTGCTTGTTTGTAGAGGTGTCATCTTCAAGGTTTGATGAGCTGAGAGCATAAGAGCAAGAATGTGTAAGCACATTAGAGAACATATAGGCATAAGAGTACATGTCTCAGTATTGAGGAATTTATACTCTTCTTTTCCATAAGCTCACTGAAGAGTTTGACTGAATTCAAACATCAACTGCGGTCCCTTTTTGGTGACTCAACCTCTTCATGAGATGGTTTTCGTAGCACCTTCAGCTCATGGATATACTATTTGTTCACATATCTGCATCGAGGTGTAATACATCTTCAACTTTACAGTTACAATGTTTGTGTTTATGATGGGGAAATATAGCACATCTTTAAACTTCAAGTTTTAACTCTTCCTTTTGTTCTACTTCCTTTCTTAACTCTTCTTTCTATTCTTTATTAACCTATTTTCTGCGATATCCCTTTAGTTCTAGCAGAGCTTAATAGGAGTTGAAATTGTATTTCAGATGAATCCAAACACTCCTATTTTCTATATAAAGGATTTCAGTTTTCAAAATAGTCTTTTTAAACTTAAATAATCCTTAAAGGACGTGTCTAAACTAAACACAGATTCATAGATTTTTAAGGCTAGATGGGACTATCATGATCATCTAGTCCTGTGGTTCTCAGCCAGGGTTACGCATACCCCTGGGGGTTTGCAGAGGTCTTCCAGGGATACATCAACTCATCTAGATAGTTGCTTAGTTTTACAAAGCTTTAAAAAGCACTAGTTGAGTCAGTACAAACTAAAATTTCATATAAAACAATGACTGCTCTTTATACTGTATGCTGACATGTAAGTACAATATTTATATTCCAATCGATTTATTTTAGAATTATATGGTAAAAATGAGAAAGTAAGTAATTGTTCAGTAATAGTGTGCAGTGACACTTTTGTATTTTTATGTCTGATTTTATAAGCAAGTAGTTTTTACGTGAGGTGAAACTTAGGGTAAGACAAATCAGACTCCTGAAAGGGTACAGAAGTCTAGAAAGGTTGAGAACTATTGATCTAGCCTGACCTTCTGTATAGCACAGGCCATAGACCCTCCTTGAAATAATTCTAGATCAGATCTTTTAGAAAAACATCCAATGTTGATTTAAGATGGTCAGAAATGGAGAATTCACCATGACCCTTAACAAATTATTCCAATGGTTAATTACACTATTAGAGATTTACACCTTATTTCCAATCTAGCTTCAGCTTCCAGCCATTAGATTGTGTTATACCTTTCTCTGCTAGATTGAAGAGCCCGCTATTAAATATTTGTTCCCCATTGTAGGAACTTACAGATTGTAATCAAGTCTCCTCTTAACTTTCTCTTTTTTTAAACTAAATAGATTGAGCTCTTTGAGTCTTTCACGATAAGGCAAGTTTTCTAATCCTTTAATCATTCTTGTGACTCTTTTCTGAACCCTCTGTAATTTTATTAGCATCCTTCTTGAACTGTGGGCACCAGAACTAGACACAGTATTCCAGCAGTGGTCACACCAGTGCCAAATAAAATTTCCCTTTTTATGCATCCAAGGATCACATTAGCTCTTTTGGCCACAACATACCTTTGGAGCTCAGATTCAGGTTACTGCCCACTACAACCCCCACATTTTTTTTTAGAGTCACTGCTTCTCAGGATAGCGTTCCCCATCCTGTGAGTATAGCCTAAATTCTTTGTTCCCTGATGTATACATGTACATTTAGCCATATTAAAACTCATATTGTTTGCGTTTACCAAGCAATCCATTTAACTTTGAATCAGTAACCTGTCCTTTAATTTACCACTCCCCCAATTTGTGTTATCTGCAAACTTTGAGTGATGATTTTACGTTTTCTTCCAAATTATTGATAAAAATGTTAAATAGCATAGGGCCAAGAACCAATCCCTGAAGGACTCCGCTGGAAACTGATCCACTGGATGATAAATAGACATTTAGTTACATTTTGTGACCTATCAGTTAGCCAGTTTTTAATCCATTTAATGTATATTGTGTTAATTTTTTATTCTAGTTTTGATTAAAAAATTAGAATAAAAAATTATGTGGTATCAAGTCAAATACTTTATAGAAATCTAAGTATATTATATCAACATTATTATCTTCATTGACCAAACTTGTAATTTCATCAAAAAATATATCTAGTTATTTTGATAAATAAACCAGTGTTGGTGTGCATTAATTACATTACCATCTATTAATTCTTTTTTAATAGACACCCACATCAGCCACTCCATTATCTTGCCCAGGATCCATATCAGGCTGAGAGGCCTATAATTATCCAAGTCATCCCATTTATCCTTTTTAAAAAATGACCCATTAGCTTTCTTCCAGTCTTCTGTAACTTCCCCAATGATCCAAGACTTATTGAAAATCAATATTAACGGTCCAGCAAACTTCTAAACTAGTTCTTTTAAAACTGTTGGATGCAAGTTATCTGAACCTGCTGATTTTAAAATGTCTAATTTTAATAACATCTGTTTAACATCCTCCAGTGATACTAGTGGAATGGAAGGAGTGTTATCACTGTGTGATGAAACTGTATCATTTCATTTTTCACAAAATATAGAACAGAAATATTTATTGAACACTTCTGCCTTTTCTGCATTATTATTAATAATTCTACATTTTCCAACTAGTAGTGGACCACCATTGCCAGTTTTATTTTCATACCTAATGTATTTTTAAACATTGCGTCATATTGTCCTTAACTCTGCTGGCTATAGATTTCTTTTTGTATCCCTTGGCTTTCCTTATCAATTTTCTATAATTCTTAACTTCTGAGTTATGCCAAGAAGACATTGTTTGTTGTTCTTGTCTTCCTGAGTTTGGCAGGGAGTTGCTTAAGCATTGTCAGATAACTAATTAGTTTCCCAATTAATATATTCACATGGCTTTCTATGTTAATAATCAGTTATAGCTAGGTCATTTTAATCTATATTTGTATAAGATACCTCACTGTTCACATAACAATGGTGTAAGGCAGTCATTACATATGCAGATAAATCTCAAAGCATCTTAAGCATTTAAGGTGCAATGAAGGTTTTCATCTTCTAAAGGAAACATGAATAGAAGTAAACTATCTAATATAAAACTTTCCAATCATAAACATTCTCCTTAACATTTGAAGACTTTAGACCATTTCTAAACAAAATCACTTTCAGTAAGAATATTTCTAGAATTCTTTGTGTGAGTTTAAAGGATTTTCTCTTTGCAAAAAGATGGGGTAAAATAGCTGACTTAATGACTATGTATAGCTCTGATAACACACCCTAACCATCATGCCTCTTTGGAATATCCTAAATAAAGAATTTCCTTACACTGGGACACGACCAGGTGTTTTTTTCTTAAAGCATAAATATCTTGAGAGAGTTGTTTCTTGAGATAAAGATCAAATCTACACCAGGCTGGTGTCTTGTATAAGAGGGATGCTCTTAGACGGTTATTGGCCTTTTGACCCCATGGTTTCTAGTTTTACAACTTATCATTTGGAGTACATTTACAATTTGCAATTAAGACTCCTGTACAGAACACAAATCATGACTAACACTTATATACATCTTTCAAAACATATATAAAAGGAAATTAAAGCAAAATAAAAGTTATAAAGCTGCATTCCAGAGTCTGTGTAAACACACTTGGAGGTGATAAATATGGCTTTATGACTAAGGATGTGTCATCGTCTTTGACACATTTGATGCCTGTCACCGGTTGACAAAAAGCAGAGATTTTCTAGAATTTGCTTAATTAGCTCAAACATTTAATTAAATTAAATAAGCAATCAAAACATAAGCATGTGAGTTGTCATATTCTCCAAGCATCATGTGTATAAAAGTAAATATTGCCTTCAATTCAATAAAAGCAAGATTGTAATATCCTACAATTAGAATATTAAATTAACATTTTATTAATAACCATTTTTGCATCAACATTAAGGTCTGTCCCATATAAAGAGGAAAAGAGCAGAATTGTTTCCGGTTGAAGGAAAGCATATTTGTACCTAATACACAAACAAACCTGTTATAGTAAAAATATTGCACTTGTAATACTGACAAGGCTCTGTCTACAATAAGAAGCTGAGTTGTGTGGCAGGGAAATGCCAGTCAGACAGCTTACTCTGACCCTAAGTTACTCATGTCTTCACCCATCCTCTTTTCAAAATATGTTCTTACACTTTAGTTCCTTCATCACTGTTTTTTAGTTCCATCTCACTTGTATGAGTGTCACTCCTTTTCCCTCATTTCCTAAATTTTATACCTTGTGCCCTCTTCACAGCTGTGTACCAAACAGGAGTCCCACTGCACACAGCCCATTCTGATGAATGACTGAGCCAGATTTTCAAATGAATTCATCTCCCAGTTAAGTACCTAAACATGGGCCAGATTTTCAAAAGTGGTCCAATCCCAATGGCTCCCATTGTGAATAGTAAGACTTATGGCCAGATTTCCTAAATTGCTCAGTACTCAATGTGGACCCAACGTGCTAAGCTCTTTTGGAAATCTGGCCCCAGTTTTGAGTACTGAGCACTTATGAATATTTTAGCTATAGGATGCTTTTTGTTTTTTCTGTGCTGGTTACAGAACACGGAGCACATATTTATCAGGGTTTCAGATATTCATGACAAGTTCCTTATGAGTAAAATCTTTAGAAGATCTGGAATCTGACCTCCAATTTTGTACTTGCTACTTTTTACACAGTGTCATCTTCACATGCATGCAGACACAAATGCTTGCACAATTATCAGAATTTGTTAATGACATGCATGTGCAAATTCTATTTGTGCATAGACGTGTGAACGGAATTGCATACACCAATGAATGTGCTTGCCACGTCATGTGCAAAAAAGCCCATATTTTGAAAATGTGACTCTACTGGTTAATTTGTTAATAATTGAGTTGTTATGGTTTTTCTGGCTGATGGCAAACCTGCATGATGTACTAAATATGCAACTATAAGGATTAGATTCTCTAGTTTGATCTTGTGCTGAATACAGCTCAGCCAGAGTGGGTGAATAAATGTGGTTTTAATACCATCCTGTATTCTTCCCTAGTCTAATGGCCAACAGGATGCTGGACTGGTCCCGGACTAGCTGCTCATAGTGTCAAGGCCCATTCCACCAGCTGGGGATAAGTCAAGTGTAGGGGCATTTCTCCGACAGTGATGCCTGTGGGGAAGTGGCATAGGAGCTGCTACAGAAGCCCTATGTCACTGGAGGACTTCCTGACCCAGAGGGAATCTTCCTGCATTTACAATTGTTTTGCACCACTGGCTCACAAGAGTAAATCAGGCTCTGTATATTTAACTAGTGAATACTGATTTGATTACTATATTAATATTCATTAGTACAGTTGTGTGTATCTTTCCTGCACAATTTCTGCTATACACGTTACTGTAAGAGCCTATTATTCCCTTAGTGGGTAAAAAGAACTATTCACTCTCCTTTTCTGTCTCTACTGAGAATTTAATAGAGTTGCTCAATGAAATCAAAAGCTTAGGAAAATCATTAGTTTCTCAGTTGGTAGTTATTAACATATTTGGTATGTTTTGAGTTTAACTGTGTCTAAGTACATGGCTTTGTCATCTAAATAGTTGAAAGGATAACAGCTGCAGCTTAATTAACCTGTTAATCCATTGTAGCCCTTTTAAGTATAATTTGCTGACTACCTGATTTACAATGTATTGCATCAAGGTGGCATTATTTCTGCAATATTGATAAATGCTGATGCTAATGCCCGTAGAGGCCTAGAAGAGTAGGGGTGTGCATATCAATTTTAATAATATAAGAACCAACCCAAGCCCTCACCCATGGCTTGAACCCAAATGGCCTGAAAAAGTTTAATGAATATATATTAAATCTTCTTGCATGACTTTGTATCCTATCTTCAGATAGAATTGGAAGCACCATAAAAGCCTGATCTGTAAGATGTCAGCCCAGTTTTCCGATCAGAGAGGTTTTCGAATCTTCTTCCGATAAAGCATCCAAATGTTTGAGTGCATTTTATTTTTTAAAAAGTTTAAGGACCGCAAAAAAGTCAGACTCACAAATCAGGACACTTCTGTTTTCTCTTTAGGCAACATCAATGCGGTACAAGTATGAGCAATATGCATCTTCCACAAGCTGCTCCGCCCACTGGGAGGAACATTTCTTCTGGAGTGAGAGGGTAGTTCATTCTGTATACCTACTCAAGTCCTGACCACTCTGTTTAGACTGCTCTCAGGGTTGCCAATTAGTGCCAGTTTTGATTGTGGTTTTGTCTTATGGATTCTAGTCCATTCAGAACAGAAATTTGATCACCATTTCATTTCTCAGAGGTCACACTTTTGAATTCTTATTTGAACCAAATAGCTGAATTTGAGGTTTGTTCCACACATTTTGACTTTCTCCTCCCTTCAGTTAAAGTATAGTATGTAATTCCCATCAATCTCCCTTTGTTTTATGTATAAATCCTGCGGCTAACCCTACTCACTAAACAATCAGAACTAAAAATGGGACTGGGACTCATAAGAACAATTTGATTGGAAATCCGAGAAAATTTTTCAATATGAAGAAATGGAATGAAGGATTTACTTAACCCATGCTAATAGTCTCTGCTAAAGTGAAAATAATTAAATCAAGTTTAGCTTTAATTTGTTGACCCGATGTACACTTTTCGCCCCAGTGTGATAAATTATTGGAAAAGAAAATCAAATGTACTGCGAGCCTGCTGTTGTATGAAAGTGGAATTAATTTGAAAATAATTGAAGAATTATTCAGCACTTAAATTTATTGCATTGGCAAAGTAAAAGGACAGGTAATCCTGAGCGGCCAAGTTGAGATCCACATTCAGATTTGATCTTCTCCAAAGTCCTATGGAGTTTGCATCCAGGGTTTTGGAGCAGTCCATTATAGAGACATGGGATAAACGCAAAATTTAGATTGGCATCTGCATATGGTTCTGAATTTCATCACACATTGTATGCACATTGAAGGAAATTCAAAGAATACCATGGATGTTTATAAACCTACACTCTACTATGCCAAAGAAGGGAACACCTTAAAGATGTTGAGAGCATAATATCTGCTTTAAGGTTAATACTTACTTTCAATGCAAGGAAGGTAACATATTAATTCGATTTGAATTCAATGGCAATTAGGACCTACAGGGACTGTTAAGGCCTAGAAAGGTCGTAGGGCAGTTATACTCAGTAATGGGGACTTCAAAGATACTCTGAGAAGAGAGAGTCATGTGGAGGGAGAAAGTCAATTGTCAGATCACAAGCTGTTAATATGGGGGCCTAGATAAGATCAAATATTATCATTGTAAGGATGATCATAATTATTAAGTATAGGGTTTGCCAAGGTCTAGTGGAGAAGGGATGGATTGAGGGAGATGATATCTACTGGAGAGTCACAAGGAACGAGTATCAGTATGAAGAGAAGGAAAAGGGCAGAGGCCTAATGGAAGATTCTAGGGGTTATTTAAGTAGTAGAGTTAGAGATAAGGAGATTATCCAAAAGTTTGGATGCAGCTTATCCCAGCTGAACAACGTAAAGTCTGCGGGCATGTTTGTGTTAATTAGAGATTACTCACTGTGGAGATCTTTACAAAACATTTTTAAAGGTGACCTGAAATATTTACCTATCAAGACCAAGGTTCCAGGTTCACTCTTTCACCCTGGAACAAGCAATGCCACTTGTAACACCTAACATAGAGCAGCAAGCATCATTCCTTGCACTCTGCTGGGTGCCAGCATCAACTGCCACACGAGAAACAGAACTCAGGTCCTGACAAGTAATGTTTTTAATCACTTGGTGTCTATAAACTCAGTTACACTGGTTATACTTCAGTTACACTGGCAGCAAAAATATATCCAGCTTAGCCCTTTTGAGTTAGCAGAACAAAAACACAAGACAACAATCCATCAGCTATGAGCCCATTATGCTCATGTGTCGTCACTGCCAAGTAGAGGGCAATGAACAGACTACTGAATAGTTTTTAGCCGATGATGGTCTGCGTGTCTGACCATGCTTAAGCGAGGCTCTGGAGAGTCATTTTTTTCTGTTAACTCATTCTTCCAGTATCAGCATTAGTGTCACTGCTGTAGTATGTGCAGTAGCGATTGCTGCAGGGGGTTAGTTTCAGAGAGCTCTGATGCTTCATTGTCTCACAAATTAGAGGAGGTAATAAAATCTAAAAATGTTGAACTATGACTCCATCTCGGTGGATGACCCTGACTTAAACCCCAGGGCCAGGACTGAATATATCACTCATAATGAGTGTTATGACTGCAGCAACCTAATAATAGCAGGAGAGTGTTGCTGCTGAGTATACTGTTGCTGCAGTTGCCTCTTGCTCTCTGTAGTAGGACCTGAGTTAGAGACTCGCCTAGGTTGCATGGGGGAGGCCAAAAGGAGGTGCTGAACATGAAAAATCTGGACATATGCTTCCCCATCTCAACCCCTAACCTGCAAGCGCTACCTCTAGGAATAAAAGAACAGTATAATCTTTCTGCTCATTCATTTAGCCCTTATTGCTCCCCCTGCAGAGACTAGCAATGGGTGTGTCTTTATGATGTAAACATCAGTTACCAGGACCTGGCCTGAGCCTAAGCAACTCATATCACCAAACAACCATCAGAGGGTAGAGATTTTAGTCACTATTCCATTATAGACCTAGGCTTGCTTCACACCTGTGTCCTAATGGTAAAAGGCTCTGTATCCTGTTCCTAGGACTCAGTAAACAATTTGAAACAAATGTATCTAATAAATGTGGCCTTTTTATCTGCTCGTAGATCACATTCTTGAACCTATTCATTATTCAAAAATATTATAAACTCTTTGGATTGATCACCAGCAGTTTACTGAATATACAATGTTCAGAACATGCACTGTATTGGCTAGTTATCATTGGTCAATTAAGATACAAGGCAATGAAGAACTTATAAGCAGAACAGGAATGGCATGAATTCAATGGAGAGAAGTGAGCAGAGTGATCTGTGGTAGGAGAATGCCTATCAAATTGAAAAGTAAGATCTATGAAACAGCAAATGACTCCAAATGCTGGGTGCTGAGAAAGAGATAGAAACAGATCTTGATTAGTGAAAATGGGAACGTTAAAATGGATGCTTGGAAATACCAGGATGGTTCATGTTTGGAACAACCATATTAGGGAAAGTGGTACCAATTATAGAAAAGTGGAGGGAATCCAGACTTAGATGGTTTGGGCATGTGAAAAGACGATTAGAAGAATATATAGGAAACAGAGTGCTAAACTTTAGAAATGGAGGGTAAGAGAAGGTTTGGAAGACCCAAAAGTAGATGGAGGATATCCTACAAAAGGATTTGATTAGTTGTGGAGTTTCCAAGGAACCCTTCAAGACAGACTGGAATGGAGAAGGATTCAAAGAGCCAACCTCATATAGATGGGACAGAGTTTAGAAGAAGAACAAGAAGAAGTGGTAAGTTACAAGGCATCTGATTGCTGATTCCGATTCCTGATTAGATGTAAATTCAAATGTTTGTTTCGTGCAAATTTAAATTTACTCTCTTGCACACATTCAAAATTTCCTTTGCCATTATTATGTATGCCTATGACTTTGAAATTCACTTCAGTAAATATTCATGCCAACAAATCCCAAATGCAAAAATGTTCCCAGAAGGCAAACACAAAAAGGGAGTTAATATGGCTTAATCGAATTCATTTATAAATTTGTGCAAATTCACAGAAAATTTAACCCCATTACCAATCCCGAGAGCCGTCCATTCCTAGATGGGGTCAAGGACAGGAAGACGTAATGGCATAAAAAAAAAATTGTTGTGTGATTCAGAGATGCAGCTCACCTAGGAGAGAAATAGTCTCTAAAATACAGCCCCTCTCTCTAAAATAAAAGGCACTCGAGCTTGTTTTTGTAGCAGGTTTCAATTTTCTTAAATAGTCTGTTCTACGTGATCTCTTCCAGCCACAAATATAATATATGTGTCTGTATTTTTTTGAAGTGGGCAGTGCTGAATTGTTTCTGATTACAGCTTTTAGCAGCCACGTTTTTGGCTGTCTGGGTGTCCTCTGGTAATTGAAAACTTGCTTATTGGCATCACTTGTTGGACTTTATTTAATCACAATTTCTCCTCGAGGAGTTGATTTATCCCTTTGGAGGGCTGACTTTGTATAGGCTTTGTCTGTTTTCTGGCATTGGGCAGAGTCTGTTTCATGCATGTGGATTTGTAATTTAGATGCAGTGACTAACCATCAGCTATCTTTCTTTGGGTGGAGTTGAGAACCACTCATTTGGTGTTCTTTGGAAACAGTCTTCCTGCTGACGGCACTGGATATGTACCTGAATAAGGAGAGACGTGTCTCCCTTACAATGGATTGGACAACTGCTGCTGCAACCAGTATAGTCCAGGCCACTGTCATTTTCCTGAACACACAGGCAGGCAATCTGGCCACCTTTTAATTGTGAAGAGTTTGATTAACTGTTCTCTGTTTATCAAAGTGGGCCCTTGTTAACACTGATTACTTAGATTTCTGTTTGATCAAATTATATACAGCGTATACTGGTTTCGCTCTGATTTAAATGTCACTTTTTCATCCTTCCCAGAAAAATAGTTTAGTCTCATTCCCCATTAACTCTGAGAGGGAAGAAGGATTATTCCACACAGTGCGAGGGACAAATCCTAAAATCCTCCCTTGCTGAGTCCTTCTTAAAAATCTGTTTAACACAAAGATTTTATAAGAGTCACCTGATGGGAGAGGACTTGACTGTGGCTGCTGCCACCAGTTTCTAGCTCACTGACAGGCAGCAGGTTGCTGCTCTAAGAGTCTGTCTAAACTGGGGGTGTAATTTGCAGCTTGGGTAGACGTATGCACGTTAGTTTTGATTGAGCTAGTGTGCTACAAATAGCAGCGTGGCCATGGCAACATGGGGCAGTAACATGGACTAGCCAGCTGAGTCCAGTCCAGTCTGAGACCATATGTATGTACTGGGGGCAGTTAGCCTGCACCGCTGCCTACACTACCATGGCTACATTGCTATTTTTATCACGCTAGCTTGATCAAAGCTAGTGCATGTACATATACTGGGGCTGCAAATTACATATCCACCTGCAGTGTAGATATACCCTAAATGACCACAGGGCCACTGTAGGATCAGTGAGGGAGATCCAGGGACTACAACTGATGAAATACTGATTATATTAAATCTTAATTTGGCTTCTTGGGAAAGGAGATTTATGATGGAACAGGCCGTGGGCAAGGTTGTTTCTGACTAGATGATTCGGAAGAGACGAATGAGTCATCACACCGAGGCCTGAGTATCCATTGGAGCTGCATTTTCAGCACATCCTCTGGGAGATCCATGCTAGTGAATCAATACTGAGCTTTATTTTCCTCTTCTACTACGCAATTTATGGAAAAGATGAGACTAGAGGGTGCAAACTCTTGAGGGATTGTTTATGTGGGCTGCGCTAGTGAATTTATGCTTGCATTGACAACTGAACATTAAAGATTTGTGTTCAAATATGAATGCAATCAGCTTGTGTGTTTCTTTCTGTCATTCAGTCTAGGAGGGAAGGAAATGTGAGACTGAATTTAAATTGGGTGGGCTGAGGCAGGCAATGAGGGAATGGCAGCCAGATGAACCTAAAATAAATAGCCAAGTTGTAACCAAGGCAGTAGGGAACATGTGGGTTGTTTTGTCTGCGTCAATGTATCAGCTCTGCATGCTGCCCTGCTGGTGTCCTCACCACAGAAGGTTGAGTGGTCTAGCTATCTTTGTATGAAATGCTCATGGAAAGTGAATTTTAAATTTGCATGCTTGAGTATTTGCACTGGAAGTTATATTTTTAATATGATATGAGCCATTGCTTCCTACAGCAGGAAGACATGTTCTTTCCAAGGCTTGGCACAGAAACAGTTAAACAAGCCAGACAAGAATCTTACTGCATCCTTCACAGTTCATATCAAATACACCTTCTCAGGTACTTTGTGTCAATGACTGTGTCGATGTCAGAAAATTACAGTAAGTGCAATGTGCTTGGTGTATTTTAGATAGAATGGGACAGTTCTTAACACAGCAGGAATATAGGGTCCCCAAAACTTCTCACTAGAGCTCTGACACAGTGGCAATTAAGTGAACCAGACAAGGATCTGACCATCTGACCCACTCAGGGGGGATTTGATGAGAGAGAATTAAATGTGAATCCTGTCCCCATGCAGTAAATCTTGCAATAGCCTGATTATTTTTGAGTGATTCTCAGGTAAAACCTTTGTAGCCCTGATAGGGCAAAGTTTAAAATCATCTAATATTCCCTACATCTGTCCTTCAACTGTATCTCCCTAAACTGCTCCCTCTCCCTTACAGATTCAAAGTCACAGTGGCTTCTTGAAGCTCTGCTCGAGGTTATGAGAGTTACAGTAATGCATCAGGGAAGAGAAGCAGTACCACTTAACTTGTGTGACCATTCACTACTTTTAAGATTGAGTATTGAGGAGTCCCAGTAAGCATTTCAGATCAATATGCAGTAAAATAATTTAGAAAACCAAAAATTCATTGAGAAAATATGAATGTTTGTGAAAACATGGTCTGCTTGTAGAGATTGGTCAGGCAGGAAAAGAGGCTAAATTTGTTCAGCAAATTATTGTCTGTGATTGATTAATCCTAATATTAAATAGCTTCATTAAAGCTTCATGAGTTGCTACCAATTGTATTCTTACATTCTTCTGTTTATTTCGTATCTGGTTATGTTGTTCCAGCCAATTATTTGTTTTTATTTAAATGATAGCTAAACATCCTCAGAGCCATATGAAGGGGCTATTGCCTTCTCCCTTCTGGGGAAAAAATGGAGGAGATAAGAATACTGGTAAAAGAGAGAAATCAGAATGAAGCCATGCTGGTGAAATGTTCTCATGCAGTTTGCTTCAGAGCAGGTGAGATTATTATCTCCTGAGCCTCTGATGGACCAATGAGAGGTGGGCAGAGAGCATAGTCAGTTGCTGTTTTTCATTCACTCTTTCTGACTTCCTTTTCCCCCTTTGGGGATAACTGCTATTATTTCTTCTCCTCCCTATTCCTTCACAGAGGAGTGTTCCTCTGAGAACGGAAACCATCAGAAGTATATACTTTTCACAATCATGTGGTCTTGTACTCTGCTACCTTCAAGTCAATCCCAGTCCCATTGAAGTCAATGAGTATGGCAGTTCTCCCTTCACCTGTGTTCCTTGCCAGTCCCATAATACACTGAACAGCAGAGCTGGCAGGAAACTTTAGGGAATTTCTGGATATCTAGTGCTGGCAGCAGTGCTAGAAGGGAGCACTGTGTACACTAGTGTCTTCTCACGCCTATCCACACAGGGTTATGGTTAATAGTATGAATGGAGGTGCAACACAGTCTCACTTGGGAGCTAGTGTGATAGACACATCCCGCTCTGTTTCATTTATCCTCATGGAATATTGGTAATGGTAACTACCCTGACAATGGACTGCTTCACTTGGGTAAAGTCTTTCTGTTTGGTACGTTACAAGCAGACAATCCTTATGTACAATTTGAGACATCCAGTGGGTTACACCCCACTACTATACATCTCAATGCTGCATTCCCATCTGCACTGTAGGTCTGCAATATTTAAAAGGATTTATGCATGCAGGGAACTGCCAGTAGTATCCTTGATGAAATGTTTAGATTTCCCAGGATCAAAAATTGTGCATACTGTTACCTTTTAGTGTCCTTCAAGATTGTGATTATGGGGCAACTAAAGAAGGCTTGGTTTGACCAAAAATATACAGATTGAATGAATACATCATTCCTAATGAAGGCCGTTGTTTTTTATTTTAAGAGAGTCAGACAAACAAATAACCTCTTAAGTCAGTTTTTGGTTAAAGTCATGGTCTTCACTATATAGCCCAAGGTACTGCTGAGAAACTCCTCCCTGAATGTGTTCACAGTTGGCTCTATATATGTCAATTGTAGCAGAGTATGGGGTTTTAAACTTTTTCCCCTATGCATTTTTCCCATGGCCATAGTATAGGCACAGACATTTCTGCTAATTTTTCGTGATAAACAATTCAAGGTTCATGCACATGTTCTGTTCCGTGAGCCTTTCTGGTGAGAAGTCTGACTGTTATATCTTTGTTTTGATAAACTGCCAGCATTATTCATGTTTCCACACAAAAAGAAAAGTGGGAAACCTTACACCTACTGGTCAGCAAGCTTCAGAATATTTCAAAATGTTTGGAGTAGAGATGTGAAACCAAGCAGCAAAATATAGATGAAAATGGCAAAAGTTCAAAAAGTGATCAGACCCTAGGATTATTTTGGTCCATAATTAAATATAGGGGTAGTTTACAGAACCCAGATCTGAGGTCTGAATAATTCCAAAGGTCAGGCGTGTTGGGATCCAGTTGTTTGTTTGTAGTGATCCCTAGTTTGAGATTGGGTTTTATAACTTTGATTTCTAATCTGAATCTTCTGACCTTCTGAAAGGTGTTACCTAGCTTACGTATTTATATGGCCCTGTGAAGGGAACCACTCACTACAGAATCCAGCCAGTGGTTAGAAAGGGAGTGGCAGACTTTCTTTTCTGGCACCCGTTGGTTGGCAGCTACTCTCATCCTGTGGTGGTCCGCCCCTTCCATGACTCAGCCCTCCGGCTAGATCACATGTGTTTTGTCTGCCCCTTTTAGATCATTTAAGGAGTCCAGCAATGGGGTAGTCCTGTGGGTTAGGCAAGAAGACTCTAGGTCCATCCCATCCCCCTTGGTTGAGATCTCCGGGTCTTGACCCTTCTGTGCACAGGGCCTTCTCTCCCCAAGCTTGCCCATATCAGGGGTTAGCTTGTGCCTTCAGCATCCCATAATGGTTGATGGTGAGCCTGGCTTCCCTTCTCTCCATTGCGTTCCTACGCAGGGCCCAGTGTGAACAATTAAATCATGAACCACCGAAGTGCTATGCTGCTCCCTCCCTGGATCACTTCCTACCAGACCCTCTTTTCCAACAGGTAAAGTCAAGTCATTAAACACCTGCAGTCAAAGATAAAGTCTCGGACCTTCTTCTGAGTTTGGCAACATCACTATAGCCAGGCCTCAGGTAGCTCAGAGTGCAGACCAGTTCATCGCTGTCTGCTGCCCTCCTTACTGGGCTGCTCTCCTTTTGAGCTCCTCCTCCAAGCCATGCATGCATTGCAGATGTGGCAGAGTGGGGCTGCGCATATCCAGAACAACTGCTTAACTCCTTCCTTACTTGCGCGGGGTTTATATGCCACATCACGGGCACCCATCACTGTAGTATCCTAGGGCATCACAACACCTCTGTTAAGCAGGGAAGTGTCTTAACCGCACTTTACAAGTGGGGAACTGAGCCACAGACAGGTCAAGTGACTTGCCCAAGGTCACAGTGAAAGTCTGGGTCTCCCACATCCCAGGCTGGTGCCCTAACCAATGCATCATCCTTCCTCCCTAATCTTACCTCCTGCATCCCTCTAAAAGTGCTCTGTCCCCTCCATTCTTCTCTGTAACTCTCTCATAAACCCTGCTTCAACACATTGATTTGAGGCTTGAAGTTGGATAAAAAGACATAGATGATCAAGAAAAATAAATCTTAGAAAGAAAATAAAATATAGAGTACAAAAAAAAAACAAAAAACCCAAACCCAAACACCAAAGTGTAAAACTCTTCAGGGAGGAAAGTAGAACAAACTGACAGTAGCAAGCAAAGGAATCCTGTATAGGAAAGAATTCTCAAGATACTGGTGAAAGTACAGTTAGTCCACAGAGAGGATGGAGCTTTAAAAGAATTAAGGTAAATAATATAGATAAAAAAAATCAAGGAGGACAAGATGGTCAGGGAGTCAGTGATTTTTCTCTTTGAGTATGAGCTGTTTTTTTATATATATATATAATGAACTGAACACCCACTGGCATTTATTCTGGGATTTGTTTCCAAGTCTATTGAGATTCATACTTTCAAAAGGAAGAATGTGGATTAGGTTCTTTCTGAGGGCATGGGGGGAAAACCTGTGTCACTGTAGCTCCTTGAGAGGATAAAGTATCGAGGATCAGGGTAAGGCATGTCCTTTGAGCATTGTTGGGAGGAATCCTAGAGGCTCCTTCCCTCCTCTTTGGAAAATTATACATAGGATGAGTACTGATCCTCTAACTTAAGGAAAAACATGGCTTTTTGGTATAGCATGAGCTGAAGGGGTATGACTTGAAACCTCAGTCATTGAGAGTGAAGATTGATAGTAGCCTGGGATTGTGGTATTGAACTTTTAATTTTTTATTACAATTCCTGAAGTGTCACTCATGCGAAGGTTTCCTTTATTGCAGTGGTGCTATGGATCACTGTCAGAAGTTGTTTCTGTTTCTACAATTTTCTTTTAGGTTCTCATGTATCTAGTGGTTTTATTGGTGCCGGGCCATAATTGGATTCCAGTTGCTGCCTCACTCTCATCATTCTTCTTTGTCTCGTTGCCTGAAAGGTACCACTTGTGTTCTACTATTTCATTCTTCAGCACTAAATATCTGCCTTTTAAGGTTATTTTAATTGGTGGGATCTTCAATACTCCATGAGTAGAAACCATTCTAAAAGTCCTGTTGGATTTAATAGGGAATGATCATTTTTATAGATGTGTTAAACCACCCCATATAGTTCTTTATTTAATTCTAGAGGCTAATAGAATAGTTCCTATAAATGCTCTTCAGTGTCTATAGAAACATATTAAATTCTGTGTGGCATTTCCTATAAATTCTGTGGGACATGGTTTAGCATAATTTGACTATCTCCTTGTGGATTGCCTGATTCTGAAGTTGGGGTAACTCAACACCTCTCAAGATTCAGCATGGAGTGAGCACATTTTGTCTCCTTGTGCCGTAATTGTTATTAACTTAGATCCCATTTCTACCACTGTTTCTCAGAACCTGCTGGGGCCCCTGTCATCCAATGATACTCTCCTCCTAAAAACCTAGGGAAATAGGAATAATGGAATTACATCAAGGATGAATTTGGGCTATTAAATCCATCTATGTATCTTCATTTGGTACTCAGTAATACCAGACACTATGTCTGAATTCCAAGATCGGATATTTGGCTTTTAGAGTGTCATCTTTCTCTGGCTAGATTAAGAACACTCCCTTTCGAAGCATATTCTTGTTTCTGGAATTGATCATTGAGCAGTGTAGCAGTAAGGATTGCAGGTGCTGCTTGATCAAAAGTGAATGAGTCTGCCTCTTCTTATTCCTCTGGTGCTCATCCAAAGGATTTCCCAGCTGATCGTGGACATGTTTATATTGATATGGGATGGTTTCTCTGGCATGGTGTTATTCCAGTGGGAAGATCCAGGAGTTGGAGACATGTCTTCCTGGAATACCTCAGGATGAAGCCAAAGAAGAGGGAACTGAATATTTTATAGAGCTGCAAATTTGCCACAGGGAAAGCTATTCCATGTATGGCTGGTATTTTCAGCACTGTCTTTTTGTTGAATACTGAAAGTTACTGGAGACTGGCATATAAATGGACAAAGAAGTTGAGTTCTGAGGAAGATATAAATAACTACCCATATATTAGTTAACATATTTGTTTATAGAAAAGGATCTGAGTAGTGAGGGTTGAACCTAAAAAGTTCAGAGGACTGAATCAGATAAGCATCCACAATTTCAGATATTTGTCTATCTGATTTTTATACTGTGTTTGTAATGAGCTGGCTATGTAGCACTCTCAAATAGCTGGTAAATAGTATCAATGGCCAATGAGGGTCTGGCTGGAGAATCTTGCCTACATGCTCGGGGTTCTACTGATCGCCATATTTGGGGTCGGGAAGGAATTTTCCTCCAGGGTAGATTGGCAGAGGCCCTGGAGGTTTTTCGCCTTCCTCTGCAGCATGGGGCAAGGGTCGCTAGCTGGAGGATTCTCTGCTACTTGAAGTCTCTAAACCACAGGATTTGGGGACTTCAACAGCAGAGTCAAGGGAAAGGGTTGGGACGGCTTTGTGGCCTGCATCATGCGGGAGGTCAGACTAGATGATCATAATGGTCCCTTCTGACCTTAAAGTCTATGAGTCTATGAGTCTATGAGAAGATGATTGCCTGTATTATTACTAGCCAACAGAATCGTTCCTTTAGCTCGCATGGTAGAGACCTGTGCATTTGATGTTAGAAGGTCCCAGAATCAATTTTTGATAATGACTCATGGGAGAGGGAGGCGGTCATTATATATTTATCACCCTGAAGCTGTCTTTCTGTCTGATACTTTATCTGAGATCATGTTTATGAAGATTGGGGAAAAGTTACAAATATATTGGAATTACTGAAAAAGCACAATGCATTGTAGGAAATCGCGCATTTTTAATGACACACCTGTCTAGTAAAAATTCACTGGCCATAAAGAAAACCCCAATGCACTTAAATGGCAAGCAACAAGAAGATGTTTAAAGATGTTTCTCTAGAATTCACACGTCAGTTAAAAGCCTTCACTTGTAAATCTGAATAATACCAAATAAACCAAATTTGACAAACATTTAAGCTAAGTACCTTCTGCTGTGATCTGAATACCAGCTGTGTAATGTCTTCATATATAAAGTGGTTGATGAGGCTGGGCTAACTTCATCCCACCTAGCAAGGTGAAAATGGTGTTCTCACCTGCAACTATACGTAGTTGATAATTAACTAGCAATGAAGTTGTAAAGATGATACAGATGTCATATGAAATTTTGATGCTGCTGTTAGAACCGGATGCTGCACTGAGGTCAATGGGAGTTTTGTGTGAGTAAGGTCTGCAGGCTGAAGCTCAGAGAAGAGCATTTAATTTGAACTATAATATTTCATACTTTTTTTTTAATCCTAGAGCATTTTCACAAAGAAGTGGTTTGTGAGTGAGATACTGAATTATTAACTATGGTTGCAAACAGAGCAACCATTATAACATTAGCAATAGCTCTGACCCAATGTTGGAAACTGTTTTACCTGGACAGAATCAATGTTGGGCAAGATATATGAATTATCCACTACCCTGTTCAGGAAGAGTCAAGGGATCTTTAACTTCGTGTTTTATCCTTTCTACTTCCAGATTCTATAGCTGATTTGTTAGTGGGGAGCGTGCTGCTCTTCATTATGTATTGCCTTCCCTTGAAGGATCTGCAGAAGTGCCCTACCAGTATGCATTGTCCTTACCTCCCCACCTCTAGTCAGTCACTGGTCCCTAAGCAGCTTTGAGCAATGGTTGAGCCAAGCCAGCAAGATACGACTGGTACTCACAATTTTGGGGAAGCCGAATTAAGTCAATTAGTGCTATCATATTTTCCTTCAACAAACTGAATACATAAATTAATTAAAATGTCAAGCCATGAAAGTTTATTATCAAACTGAACTTAACTCAGTATTGATCAGTAGATTGCAAAATTCCTGCATGTTTTATTATCAAAATAAATGCAAAAACTCCAAAAGCTGTTATTCTTTATGGCCCATTTATGATTTTAATAATATTTCTCAGGAACACTGCTGTTGACATAAGCACCTTGGGGCAATCTGTCATTATTATTTACTTTTTGATGTATTTGATATAGCATTGTCAAAACAGGAAAGATGATATTTTCCTTTGCAGTATCAATTAAAAAAAACTCCCCTTTGCCCAACTTAAATTATTTCCCAACACAGAGGCCCTTTTGGCACATTCAATTTTATTGTGAAGAAAGCACTGTACGTTTCCTATAGCTTTTGATGAAAGATTCATTTTCAATCTCTGTGTCAGGAGATGTACCAGTGTTATCTATAAATTAGAAACGTATGCAAGATACTCAATCAATGCTGAATTTCAATGAACTTTGTGGTTCTAATGTCATGGAACTCTGTCAAATGTTAACAGAAATTAAAGGTAAAATTCATATAGAGCCTTCACAAATCACAGCCTTATCTGTCAACATTTTATAATAACCTAACATCTATGATCTATCAAGGTATTAAAGTGCAAATCTGAGTCCCATTGGAAAAATCATGACATTCTCAGACCAGTATAATAACAATATATATTTCCATTGAACAGAATTGTCAAGCTTTCCTTTCAAACTTCTCTCACTAATTGCATTTCAAACAAGTTCCATTGCGAATACTGAAAATAATAGACAGGAAAAACACTGGGCCTGTTATAACTTTGAAATACTTGAGATAGCACCGGTTCATGTTTATTTAACATTACTTTCTTCTAGCATTTTTAAAAATAAAACTGATTTTAAATTTTTGATAAGGTAGTTTTCTTTACAAACACACACAAAACAGAGAGGCACTACAAATCTCATTTAACAAGGCAAGTGAAATATTAAAAATATATAAAGCATTCCATCTTATCTGTCACCACTAGTAAATTTCCTTACAGGCCACTATGTTATATCAATCTAGACGTGTGGCAATGCACTTTTAATTCAATTACATGGCCCTAATTTTAAAGGACACCAAATCTGTGGAGATCAGGGTGCTATTTAGAATTATATTTCTCTCATTTTGTGCAGTTGTGAACTCAGAATACCCAGATTCTGCCCTAAATTATGGTCATAATGTTAGGGTGACCAGACAGAAAATGTGAAAAATCAGGACAGGGGTGAGGGGTAATAGGAGCCTATATAAGAAAAAGACCCAAAAATCGGGCCTGTCCCTATAAAATCAGGACATCTGGTCACCCTACATAATGTGTTGCTCCAGTGGTGCAAAAGGGGCCATAAAGTCAGCCTAAGTAGTAAACTAAGGATTACCACACAGTGAGGTAAACCCTGTACCTCCCCTTCCTAGATCTCCAATGAGGAGGCATGAGGGCGTTTGGGCACACTGTGCTCTGGGAATACCTGGCTGCAGTATTAGGCTCTTGGGGGGCATTACAAGCTTATATAATTCAGAGCCACTTTGAGCTCTGAATTAGTGTGGAGGCCAGCCTGCAGGGAGCAGGGGCACACAAAGGTGCTGTACAGCCACCTTTGCCCCACCCTTCCTCGGCTGTACTGAACAGAGGATCTAGTCCATGGCGCTTTGAACAACTTCTTAAGATTTAACAAAATATTATATACCTGGTATACAATACACAAAAGCCTGAGTGGGTTTAATGTGAACAGCTGATTTCAGTGTTCCATATTTAGTTTAGCTGCCACAGACACACTTGCCAAGGACCTGCCTGATGAAACACCAGTCTATCAGAGGCTTTGACCTAGCCTCAAGGGCTTTGTGTGGCAAAATAGCATCTCCATAGTACCGTTCCTACCAGCCTTGCCACATCTCCAGCAAGGATCCCCAACTCTAAAGAAAGGGGTTCTCGGGTAGATATGATTTTATTGTGATAGCAGCTGAACCTCCTCTTCTCTTCACAGAGGGAAGGGTGATCCATGCAAAGGGTCTTAATATAGACCAAAGGTTGTCTGATCCTGAGGATATTGTGACAAGTGTTTTTCTTATTGGACACTTTTCCTGAAATCCAGACTAGTTAAAGGAAAACTCATGACAAGGGAAGTTGCTTGAAGTTGTGTCTTTGTTAACATCAAGCAAACGTCACAACATCCAGAAGTTCATTGCATTTAGGAACAGCTCCCTAAAGTTCAGATGTTTATCAGAACTTTACTGGGTCTACATAACTCTGTTTGGGATTTTACCAGAACTGGTTTGCTTGTGAGAATTTTGCTGCTTCTGAATGGGCTTCAAATGCTGGGAATGCTGGCTTTCTCCAGTATTTCACAAGTTGTTTCCAGTACTGAATGGATCCAAGAAGTGCAGAAGAGCAAATATAATTGAAAAATACAATAAAAACAAATGACCATTAATTTTCAGAATAAGTAAATTATTTTTATTTCAGGGGAATAAAGACCTATAATTTCTGTATTCTGTGATCCTTAAAATGACTTCAAGCAAAGACTGTCTGGCCCACAAGCCTAAAGTTCAAATTCTCTTCTGTTATACAGAGGTTTAACTTCCATGCATTGGTGATTTTGAACTAGATGCATGTATGAAAACAAGACGAGAGTGCCTGGAAAAAAAATCACAGTTCACTTCATATAAACAGAATTATCATTTCTCACTGTAACTCTGGCTTCTTTTGATTCTCACTGCATTTCAGCCTCTAAAGGGCAGTTCTGAGGTAGTGGAGAACTCTAGGTAACTTTACTTAGCTGACCTGCCTCTCTTTGCTAGAGGGCCTGGTCAGAGGAGAGGTAGGGGAAAGATAGAAGTTGGTGTTGATGTCACTCTATGGCATCTTGAGGAAGACGTTTCTGTATCAGTACATGCAGATAGTCTGCAGAGATAAGACATAGATAGAGATAGCACTGTGACTCCATTGCTGCACATAACTGTGGTGTTCAGATGGGATTTAATAATGATCCTTATCATATTAGATTTCACAGTGACCTAAAGTTGTCACAAATATGCCGCCTATTGGAAAGGTGGGTGCTAGGTGCTTTCCAAACATAGAGGAGCATGTTATATTGTTTCCTGTTGGAAACATCTCATTGTTCTGAGATTGTTCTTTTCAGATCCAAAACAAAACGTTGCTGGGGGGAGGGGCAAGAAGGAAATGATAAAGATAGAGTCTAAAATCTGATCAGGGCCAAGAGTCTATGGAGAACCCTGAATATACAGTTCTTTATCAGTATAAACACCTGACAGTAGAGGAAATTGTATTGGTCAAACAAGGAGAATTAAATCCCATATCATAAACACTGCCCTGCCTTTGAGGATTAAGTATCACAGTAAGAATGGACTCCAGTAAAAGTTTGCCGTCATACTTAAGGCTGTGTGTTGCATTAGAATTACTGGGTAGCTTACCAGTTTGACGTGTTTTATGTAACACTGTGTATCTCATGCTCTCAGCTTAGAAATAGCTTCTTTATGTTTTGGTAGATAATGGATATCACGAATTTCCATTTTATGGTACCGAAAGCTAGTATTCTGTAGTATAATTCTTTTGCAGCTAAATTCTAGTCTTCCTTATTGGTACTATTGGATAAGTGACTGCTTATGAATACCTAAGGATATACGCTGCATCTATTCCTGAGAAATATCCTTTAATCTAAAAGATAATACTGGCTTCAGTTTGAAAAGAATATATACATATATATGTTTCATTTTGAGACTTCATCTGAGCTAAAAGACGCTATTTCTTGTCTCTTTGTTACAGATCACATTGTTTTAGACTCTGCGTTTTGTTTTAATTTTTAAATTTTAAAGAACCCAAAGTCAAGTTGACACAATGCTGGAACCACCACCTAATTTTGCTTGATTTTGCGTCACCATAAGTCCTTTCCTGAAACTGATATGGTAGGAGGGAATTCTGCAAAATTTTACCAAGATTGACTCAAAAGCTTTGTATACTTTAGTGTACCTGGAGAAGTTTTGAGTTTGTGGCAAAACCTGAAACCTGGTAACTTTCAGGTTTCATTGTAGAAGGTTTGTGGCTTGCACAGGTCTGTCCATTCTTCTCTTCTTCCCCCACCCCAACCTCCATCACTTTCCATACGTAAGTCTGTCCTTTCAGCCAAAAGCCTTGCTTTAAGTTTATCCTTAGGGTGACTATACGACCCATTTCGGCCAAGAAAATCCTTTTTTTTTTAAGCCCTGTCCCGGCCATCCCGACTTTTTTGGCAAAACTGTGCTTGTGTCCTGTTTGTTCTTGCCAACTGATGATCAGTTGGCAAGACTGATGATCAGTTGGCAAGAACAAATGGGACAAAAGCACAGTTTTGCCAAAAAAAAGTGGTGTGCGACCCCTAGCAAGGTGTGGAGGAACGTGCAGGGGTGGGTGAGCGGCAACGCTAGCCCCGCTCGGGAGAATGGCTCAGGCCGGGCTGGACTGGCCCTGTGCCTCGAGGGGGACCTTGGGCGGGCGGTAGGGGGGGCTCGGGCTGGCCCCATTTTGAGGAGAAGGGGGCCTCAGGCCAGCCTGTGGGATGTCCCATTTTCCGTTTGGGAAAATATGATCACCCTATTTATCCTGCAACAGAGAGTCCTGCGGCACCTTTAAGACTAACAGATGTATTGGAGCATAAGCTTTCATGGGTGAATGCCCACTTCATCGGATGCATGTAATGGAAATTTCCAGGGGCAGGTATAAATATGCTGGCGGGAATCAGTCTGGAGATTAGTTCAATCAGAGAGGGTGAGTTCCTCTGCTAGCAGTTGAAGTGTGAACACCAAGGGAGGAAAAACTGCTTCTGTAGTTGGCTAGCCATTCACAGTCTTTGTTTAATCCTGATCTGATGGTGTCAAATTTGCAAATGAACTGAAGCTCAGCAGTTTCTCTTTGGAGTCTGGTCCTGAAGTTTTTTTTTGCTGTAAGATGGCTACCTTTACATCTGCTATTGTGTGGCCAGGGAGGTTGAAGTGTTCTCCTACAGGTTTCATGCATCCGACGAAGTGGGCATTCACCCACGAAAGCTTATGTTCCAATACATCTGTTAGTCTTAAAGGTGCCACAGGACTCTCTATTGCTTTTTACAGATCCAGACTAACACGGCTACCCCTCTGATACCTACTTATCCTGTAACCAGATGTTTCCTCTTCTTACAAAATCAGGGACTGGGGACCAAGTCTGGTACCCATATGTAGCATGGGGGCCAGGACCAAATTCTGTTTGTTTTTTGTTTTGTTTTGTTTTGTAAGAGTAACTTTTTTTCTTTTTAAGATCAGTGTGTAGGAAGTTAAAAGTTTCATTTAATTTCCTGGTTTATATATCACACTGTTCTGATGAATGAGGTAGCAATGAGTTTGAAAAGGGAACAATAATGATGAACATAGAAGGTAAGTGATAAGCATTTCATTGGCATCAAACAGCTTTTGAAGTTTGTTAGCAAGTACCAGTCCTTGCTTTCAAGGGAAAATGAAAATCCAAAAAAAGTTATATTTAAGCAGATGGCACGAAACACAAAGGCTACATCAAAATAAGGGAAATATTATCTCATTGTCCAAATCAAGCTATTAGTGTCAAGGACACATAAGGAGGAGACAGTAAAGAAGAACATGAAGAAAGAAAGAATCAGGTAATATCTTGAATTGATATGGACATAAAGTGCTAGTTCTACATCAAAAGATGCTGTACCTTGTGTGCAATAATTTTTCACTTTCGTTTCCTCCATATTCAGGAGAAATGGTTGCAAAATAAACAAAATTTGCATAAGAAACTTCTGTTTGGCATCTATCATGGTTCTTTTTAGACAAAACAGGGTTTTCAGGCAGAGATATTCAAAGCTGCCTCAAGGATTTGGATGCCCAATTCCCATTAAAATTATCTGGAATTAGGAATCAAAATCCCCTATGTAGCTTTGAAAATTTCAGCATCAGAGCAGGACAAACTTGAAAGAACTGACTATTCACTCCCAGAGCAGTTTTATTAACTGACCATTTTCTGTATCCTTTTATTGTTATTGGCTAAGGTTTTATTCCATCTGCAGCCCAGGTCTCTGCTTGATTTTGTGCAGTGAAGTTTCAACCTTGTGCTTGATGGTATAGTCTGGGGTGCAAAGTGCACTGGTCACAAATAGGTTCTTTATTCAGGTGGCTACTTAGAGTTAATTAAGAAGATGAGATGGGTGAAGCACACAGAAATTTTATGGATTTTAGTTAATACAACTATAACTGAAATAATAGAAAAATTAATATACATAAGTATAAGAATAAGTACAGTAAAGTGATTTCCTGCATTGTTCATATTTAATCTCACAGAAAAAATATCCTTCCGACTACATGCCCCTAGTTGTTACCTATCATCCCACACTGGAATCCATACAGAGTATCTGGGTGACCTGTTCCATGATGTGATCTACTTCTCTGATGAAAACAACAAGGAGTCCTTGTGGCACCTTGAAGACTAACAAATTTATTTGGGCATAAGCTTTTGTGGACTGTAACCCACTTCATCAGATGCATGGAGTGAAAAATACAGTAGGCAGGTATAAATATACAGCACATGAAAAGATGGGAGTTGCCTTAGCAAGTGGGGGGTCAGTGCTATCGAGGCCAATTCAATCAGGGTGGATGTGGCCCATTCCCAACAGTTGACAAAAAGGTGTCTCTGGTGAAGTGTCCTTGTTTGGTAAAGGTGGTGGTAAGGTCTGTATCTGGGATGATTTAACTGTGGTTGGTCCTGCTTTGAGCAGGGGGTTGAACTAGATGACCTCCTGAGGTCCCTTCCAACCCTGATATTCTATGATTCTATGATCCCGGACTTTCTTCTTGGAATGTATTCTCTGGTATCTGAGTGCCTCCGTGTAGATAACAGATTTCTTGGTGTGTTTCAGGTAGTTACTGGATCTGCAAGGGTAAGTGTGGTGATCTGTGGGTTTCTGGTATATAGTTGTCAATAGGGTTCTATTGTTGAACCTGATTATGGTGTCTAGGAAGTTGATGCTGGTGTGGGAGTGTGCTCAAATCTAGGGATCTGGCGTCCACACTGCAATGTTCATATCCTAGAGTCCCTAGCATCGCCCACCCCCCACCCAAAATATGGCCACTCTAGGCTGTGATGTACTGTAGGAAAACTTTACTCCCCGCCCTGCCAGTTACCTGGAAGCAGATTGCTTTGCAAAAGGCTTGATCACTTCACCCTCCATTGCAAACCCAGGAAGCTCTCTGATAGTGTGCTTGCAGATTGGTGATAAGGACAAAATGGGTTAACGCTGGTCTTAAACTAGAAAACAAATGCTGAAATGAAGGAGGAAACCTGTGGTGGGTTTTTTTCCTCCAGACTGACAACTCACTCATAAACTCTAAGGCCAGAAGGGACCGTCATGATCATCTGTCTGACTTCCTACACATTGTGGGCCACAGAACCTCACCCTTCCATTCCTGTAATAGACCCATAACCTTTGGATGAGTTACTGAAGTCCTCAAATCATGATTTAAAGACTTCAAGTTACAGAGAATCCACCATTTACTCTAGTTTGAACCTGCAGGTGACCCATGCCCCATACTGCAGGGGAAGGTGAAAAAACCCCAGGGTCTTTGGCAATCTGACCCAGGGGAAGATTCCTTCCCAACTCCAAATATGGCGATCAGTTGGACCATCAGCATGTTGGCAAGACCCACTATCCCAGGTGCCTGGCTGGACTTCTCTGTAGTACAGTAACTCCTCACTTAACGTTGTAGTTATGTTCCTGAAAAATGCAACTTTAAGCGAAACGATGTTAAGTGAATCTAACTTCCCCATAAGAATTAATGTAAATGGGGGGGTTAAGTGCCAGGGAAATTTTTTTCACCAGACAAAAAACTATATATTATATAGATATACACACAGTATACATTTTTAAACAAACAATTTAATACTGTTCACAGCTATGATGATTGTGAAGCTTGGTTGAGGTGGTGAAGTCAGAGGGTGGAAGAGGGAGGGATATTTCCCAGGGAACGCCTTGCTGCTAAATGATGATCTAGCACTCAGCTGAGCCCTCAAGGGTTAACACATTGTTGTTAATGTAGCCACTCACACAAGACCACACGAACACGAGGGAGGGGAGACAACATAGCAGACAGAGACAGATACACACCTTGTGTGTGGGAGAGAGAGAGAGAGATGCACACTGCCCCTTTAAGTAAGCTGACCCACTCTTAAATGCATTGTCTTTTTAAGTGGATCAGGAAGTTGAGACAACAGCTGCTGCCCCAGGCTCGCTCTGTCTCTCTCTGTCCGTGTCCCCTCCCTGCTCCAAATGGAGAAGGGGTAAGCGGGGTGCAGGAGCAGGGGGGAGGGGGACACCCTGACATTAGCCTTCCCCTGCAAAGCAAGCAGGAGTCTCTGGGAGCAGCTCCAAGGCAGAGGGCAGGAGCAGCACATGGCAGTGGGGGGAGGGACCTGCCCCACAATTGATAGCCTGCTGGGTGGCTGCAGTACAGGGAGCTTAGGGGAACGGGGAGCTGATAGAGGGGCTGCTGATCCACCCTGGTTACAAGTCCCCACCAGCTAGCTGCAACGGGCTGCTCTTCCTGCAAGCAGTGGACAAAGCAGGCGGCTGACAAATGACGTTAGAAGGGAGCATTGTTCCCTAACTAATCAGCAACTTAACAACGAAACAATGTTAACCGGGACGACTTTAAGTGAGGAGTTACTGTAACTCGGAGTCCTCCCAATCTTGTCTCCCATCTCCAGCCATTGGAGTAGCAGTAGCAAATGGGCCACATGTCATTGTAGGCAGTCTCATCATACAGTCCCCTCCATAAACTTATCAAGTTCAGTCTTGAAGCCAATTAGGTTTTTATCTCCTTCTTTTGGTTCTTTTGGTTAGGCTAAACAAGCCAAACTCTTTGAGTCTCCTCTCATAAGGTAGGTTTTCCATTCCTCTGATCATCCTAGTAGCCTTTCTCTGCACCTGTTTCAGTTTGAATTAATCTTTCTTAAACATGGGAAACCATAATTGTGCACAATATTCTAGATGAATCTTGTATAATGGTACTAGCACTTCCCTATCTCTACTGGAAATATCTCACCCGATGCATCCTAGGATTGCATTAGCTGTTTTAATAGTCACATCACATTGGCGGCTCATAGTCATCCAGTACACTCTGGTCTTTCTCCTCCTTTGTCATCCAACTGATACGTTCTCAGTTTATAGCAAAAATTCTTGTTGTTAATCCCCAGGTGCATGACCTTGCACTTTGCACTATTAAATTTCGTTCCATTTCTATTACTCCAGTTTTCAAGATCCTCCATATCTTCTTGTATGATATTGGCAGTACCTCCCAACTTTGGGTCATGCACAAATTTTATTAGCATGCTCCTACTTTTTGTGGCAAGTTCATTAATTAAAATGTTAAATAAGATTGGTCCCAAGACTGATCCCTGAGGAACGCCACTAGTAACTTCCCTCCAGCCTGACAGTTCACCTTTCAGTATGACCCATTGTAGTCTCCCCTTTAATCAGTTCCTTATCCACCTTTCAATTCAAATATGAATTCAAATTTCTGTAATTCAGCTAGTAATTTGGAACTGTATCAAATGCCCTATTGAAATCCAGGTAGATTAGATCTACTGCATTTCCTTTGTCTAAAAAAATTGGTTTTCTTAAAGAAACAGATCTGGTTGGTCTGGCACAATCTACTTTTTGTAAAACCATGTTGTATTTTATCCCAATTATTGTTTAGCTGTATGTCCTTAACTACTTTCTCTCTCAAAATTTGTTCCAATGCCTTGCGTACAATTGCGGTCAAACTAACAGGCCCGTAGTTTTCAAGATCACATTTTTCCCTTTCTTAAAAATAGCAATAGCAACTATATTAGCAATTCTCCAGTGATAGCATATGACTCCCTAGTTTACAAATTTATTCCCCTTTTTAACATCTTGTCTTTTCTTTTTTCTGAACTCTCTACTTTTCTTTCTCTTTATCTTCTTTTTCTCTCTCAATACATCTTATTTCTGCTCTCTCATATTCTTTCCCTGTCACAAATCCCCTTCATATTAGGCAGCTCTTCCTCTTGCTTTCTCCCTCTCTTGATTTAAATCTTTCACCATTTCTTGTTGTTTCTTTTGCTTCCTGTTACTGTTCTCCTCCTTTGCCATTCTCTGTAGTTCCTCTCTCCAATGGAACTATAAAATTACAGTCCAGTTCCTAGTAGATAGAGGTCCATGTCACAATAACCACTACCACAACCGAATACGAATTAATCAAGAATTAAAAAGACATGATGAAGTATGCCCTCATGCCTGCAAATGATTCTTCTGGATCAGAGTTGAGTCACAATGGCCAAGCAGTATGGGAAGGATTGGATCTTGGACTTCAGCTTCTAAAGGAATTAAGATGAAGTATCACACTAGCTTCCTATACAACATGGCTTGACATGGCAATCGCATGGGGCTAAATTTGCAAAAGTGACTAGTGATTTTCAGTGCCTTGACTTTTGGGTATCCAACTTGAAACACTGTAAGGGGCCTGATTTTTCTGAAAGCATTACATCTTCTAAAAATCAGTCTGCTTTATGGTATCTCTGTTTGAATATCCCAGGAACAATGGGGGCATCCAAAGTCACTAGTCATTTTTTAATTTGTAGGCATGGATTCCCTTCACCCTACTTGCTTTATGGTTCATAGATTAGGAAATGGGTTATTGTACAGTACTGCTGCTGGCTCCAAGATGTTGCCATTCATTCATATTAAGAACAATGTGTAGCTGCTTCTGACAGCACAATTTCCTGTGTTCTGTTACAATTGCTCCGTCAGCTATCCTTAGCCCTTTGGTCATCTTGTCACACTTCTTTCCCACACACCCCCACTCTCAGGACCCTCCACCTTTTCTTTCTTTAGCTCCTTTTACAAACAACTATAAGTATTTGCACTTTGAATTGTATTATAAGGTTGCAGTCCCCAGGTAAAATTCCTAGGGCAGGCAACATTTATAGTTCAGCACATGTTTTCATAGTCAATGGGAAAAAAATGCTGCTATATTCCTAATGGGCTTTCCTCAGTAATATGCTTCATGGCACCATTGGATGTTTGGGGACATTGACATTGCTTGAATATTTCTCTTTTATTGCTATTGTTGCTTTGACAGCTTTGATTTTATGGCAACTTTAATCATGTGTATCCTATTCCTTCACCTCTGGCATTTTGCAAATATGCTTTTTCTCTGTTGCCACTACGATAACTACCTTCATCAAATTATAACTCATCACTCTGTTCCCCCCCCCCCGTCATGAGTGAAACCCCAAAAGGGGACTATGTCAGCCAAACAAGGAGATGCTAAATGTTTATATGTTAGAAAATCAAGTAATTAAAAAAATAAAAAAGAAGAAAAATTGGGTGTATAAGTTAATGCAGCCCCAAGACAACAATGGCAATAACTTATGCACTGAAACTTTAAGCAAGCTTTATGAGCCTGTTTGCACTCAACTATTCATGAAAAAAATGTGCTATCAAGTAGAACAACAGTGTACTTGTGTTATCTTAAAGATACAGTGTACCAATAAATCACATGGGCAACATAGGTACTATTTTTACATCCTTTATTCCTAAGAAAATGTATTCTGTTTCATAGGCTTTTTTTTTCTTATGTATAATATTGATTAGTTTTACACTGAGACAGATTTTGGTAGTTAATTATTACCGAGAGTTGGAGGCAGTACAGAGTTGCAGTACCTCAGCAGGGCATTGTGACTCAGGAAGGTAGAATCTCTCCTGGTGCTCCTGATTTGCTCATAGAGCTTGCTAACAGTTCTACCTCTTGGCTGTGTGTAATGTGTACTCTTCTCCATAGTTGGCCAACTCTTCTAGTTGGTGTGGCCAGAGAAATGCCCATCTTTTGGGTTGGCTTGCATCCTACTGGGGAACATTGGCTATGGGGATTGCAGTTATGACTCTTCACTGAAAAGAAGGGGCTGAGGAAGAGGAAGATGTCTTCAATCTTTTCTTGCACTTTTGCAAGGATTGTCTGCAGTATAGCCCTGAGGTTATTATTCTCAAAGGATGTACGGCAACATTAAGCCAAGTTTAGCGTACAGGACATAAGCCCTTCCACAGTGTGCTGTGACTCTCCGCTGTAATATGTGAAAATGAATGACATTAAGAATACCAGTATTGTCAACCACTAGCATTCAAAAATCATTAGCGGGACTGGGGGGAAAAACCATGAGATTGGCTTAACAATCATAGGAGTTTTTTTAAATAATAAATCTTGGGCTCATTTTATTCATCTTCTGGCTTCTGAGCCTTTAAGGTGCATGTGAGTCACATTTTATACTTTTCTTCACAACTATCAAAGTTAGAAATTTACTTTTTTAAAAAAAAGCTGAGATGCATGGAAAATGCTCCTCAAGAAAATTTCTTTTGTGACATGTCCAATGTGAATCAGAAACAGGAAGAACAATAAATATGAAGAGATTACCTTGCTAGATTCCTTGCCAAATTTGCAGATGAAGAGGTCTGAAAAACATTTAAACTGTACAATATTTATCCAACTTGAACCATAAGATCTTTTTTTTAAATATAGATTACTTGTCACAGGGTAGTGTACTCAGCATGTGTATATTGGAAGAAGTGAGGTTCATGTGCCAAGGAAAGGAAGATGAAGGAAAGAGGTTAGAAATGACCATAATTGGAAATTGAACAACAACCCATAATGCAAAACAAACACACACACACTATCCTAACAATTGGCTGTATGGATTACAAACCTGAATAGAATACGTTGCATTATATCAGATAATGTGCTGTCAAGGTTCTTTCATCAGTAAATCTTTAGTGAATGAAAACTGTTGAATAACACACCTTCTGCTGAGAATCTCTTGCATCTTACCGTATGCATAATCAACAGAGAGAAGAGGATACATTAAGTCCTTAATAATAGATGAGAGCATCAATTGATCTAAGCAGTAATTTAAAATACACAGCAAAATTAGAGAGAGCATGACTCCTTGGCTTCTACCCCACTGCTCTCCCCTAAGAAAGGAATGTCATCCCTCCAGAGATTTATGTGAGTGACTCTCAATTAGTAACAGACCTTAGACAGCACAGGATGCAACCATGACATTTAAAAAGGTATGTTACAATAACATAACACTGGGGACAGAAAGTGAAGAGAAAAATCTGAATTTCACCATAAATTAGCTCACTCCCATACAATCAATCAAGAATTGTAAGATGCTGCTTCTTATCTTTTAACCTTTCGACTGTCTCAGAACTTGTGTTATATTTAGTATGGTTCATAAAGGAACTAACCAAGGTGATCAGGGCTGAAGTCTCATTTCTCTGTAGTCTTGACTACTGTGACACATTGTCAGAACTCAATGCTTCATCTCAAGAGAGTTCCATTAAATAAAATGAGGGACTATTTTAGTTAATTGTTATATATTTTCTAGATAAAATAGCCTTTTTCTTCATGATGAAACCAATTTTTCCTAAATGCATTGCAACAATTATTTAAACTGATTTCAATTACCATTTTAGTTTGCACTAAATTAACTATTATTAGGAGCACTGAGATGAATCTAGGGTTGGCAGCTGATTTTGTCCTGTACAGTGCGGAATGAAGGCTATAAAAAGGATAGACGGGTGCCATGTTATTGGGGCTGATTGGTTCTAACTGAGGGCAGAGTGTAGTCTATTCTGTTTAAGGAGGTGGTGCAGTAGCTCTATGGCAGCCAGGGCTTTCCCTATTTTGAGCAAATCCTCAGTTGCACACTGAGGGCAAGATTCTTGCTCCTTTGCACCTTGGGCCATGGTATGGCCGCTGAAAGTAAAGTGTGATTTGATGCTGAACTACAACGCCAATGCTGCAATGTTATTGTGTGGTAATGATTTCAGACCCATTGTTTACAGATGAAACCCTGTTTTTTCTAGCTGACAGTCCGCACACTCTACTGGCGAGCTGAGTAAAGCTAGTTTCTTTCCTCTTCACGAATCATCATTATTAATAACGACATTTCCATCGGCCAAATTATGCTCTCATTTACACCTGTGCAACCATATTGTCTTCAGTTTATGCCCCCAGTGACCATGTGTAACCTCAGTGCTTTAGGTGGGTTGCAAAGGTGTCATGGATTGGAATTTCATTTAAACAAAAAAAATCTGTTGTTGCACAAGAAAGAATAAATCCCAGGTCGTGCTCTCTCTGCTGTGTTTGCTCTGCAGGTCGAACAGAAGTAAAAAAAAAAGCTGTAAAAATGTGGTTTTGTCCTGAAAGTAAACAAATGTGATTTTGAAATATACAGGGACTAGATCTTTTGAATAAGACTCCATTGTATCCAGTCATGTTTTATACATTAAATTAACTGAGCTAGTCCTGTTTGGTCCAGGTGATGATTAATACATTCACAGAGCAACAGGTGAAGTTTTCCATCTATTTTATTGTGAATACCCAAGTGCATACCCAAATGACTAAGAGCTCTTTCACACTTAGCTGATCTAGTTGCTCTTCAGTTTGAAGCTGTAATGGCTTGTGTAGATTCACTCCCATTTTCTGGCGAATAGTTGCTGCCTTGCAGAGCAGCCCTCACATACAGTTTGAAGGACAGCTTTTCAGATTCAGAAGGGGGCACCTCTGCATCCTGCAACACTCTTTTACACCATTCTTCCCTACAGTGCCTATCTTACATTGCAAAAACGCTTGTGAGTATCAGGGGGTAGCCGTGTTAGTCTGTATCTACAAAAACAACAAGGAGTCTGGTGGCACCTTAAAGACTAACAGATTTATTTGGGCATAAGCTTTGCATAGCTATGCATCCGAAGAAGTGAGGTTTTTACTCATGAAAGCTTATGATTTGCCCCAGCAGCTAAGTAGCTTGCTTGGGCAGATGTTCACGAGTGTGGAGGTGTGTTCAGCTTAATGATTGAAGCAGTTTCTGTGAGTTATTATACAGTGCCTCGACCCACCACAAATAGGGAGAAGGTGAAAGGATCCAGTCAATGGCAGTTTGTTCTGCCAGCTAATGCTTTGTCCCCTCCACTCTGTTTGGATGGTGCCACCCACAGTGCTCACAGGAGCAGAGCTACACGTTGCCCAGGGCAGGGGACCACATCCCTTTCTACTTCCAAGCCCTCTGACCCCCTGCCCAAAATAGTGCAGTTAAATCACATGGCAATACTAATCCTACTGCCAAAGGGCCCTCTGCACCTATTGAATTCTGGTGCCAGGCGTTCCAGCCTAAGGGAGAGGCTACTAAACCCAGGGCTCAAGTAAGTTGAGGGGGCAACAAATGGAAAAAAAAACAGGAATGGGAATGCAGGTCAAAAGCAGGGAGCCAGAGGAGGATACTGAACAGAGAACCCTGGAGAGTGCCCACTGTTCAATGCCCCTCTGTTACTGCAGAGGAAGGAATTGGGTTTGCCCCTGTGTTTCTGTTTCTCTCAGAAATGTTAGACTTGAATACATCTTCCAGTGTACCAGATATGTAGACTTGGCAGAAATTGATTTTTATTTTTGTATCATTTCAATAGGTAGTAGATGTTAATTTTTAAAGCATTTTTATATTTTTATCAATGTAAATGGTCAGTTGTGCAAAATTATAAACATTTTAAAGTATTTTTATCTATTTAATTTTTCACAATTTGGGGAAATTAGGGAAAGGTCAGACAGATAGTGGAGGGGGTCAGACAATTATTTAATTACAGTGGATTTATAGATGCAAAAAGACAAAGCTTTATTACTGTTTAAACACAAATTATCAACATCACATATCAAAGTAAATATCCTTAAATGAAACTCTCTCAGTTCTCAAGCAGCATTTTTCTTTACCTATCTCTAACTTTTGTTTATTGTCATCCATGGAGATATTTTTAATCTGTTTGTGTGTATATGGTGAAATTGAAGTTTACAGACATTTACTGATAAAAATCAAATCCTTCCAACCCTGCCTATATGGTGATGGGTTTCAGCGATAAATCTACTGAATGAGAGTGCCAGACAACTAATGAATCATATATGGCTTCATCTGAGATATATCTTGCCTCTCATCTCAGACATGATCATCAGAGAGAGGAGGATCCATTTTTAATAATAGATTATAGAGTTAATGCCTCTGTGCTGTACCTGAAAGTGCACAGACACAGTGTAAATACAGGCTGCTTCTCTGTACCCCACACATGAATTTAAACTGCCAGTGGATGGATCTGTATGAGGTAATAGATTTTATTGGACCAGCTTCTGTTGGTGAAAGAGACAAGCTTTCAAACTTACACAGAGCTCTTCTTCAGGTGACAGCTACAACGCTTCTGTCCATTTTGCAACTCTTAAATTGCAGCTAACATGTGAAGACAACAGCATTAATAAATCTACAATGAAGTAATTCTAGCTGCTCTGATAGTTTCATAATACCGTATGCATAATATATTGAGCTTATCCTTGGTAAATACCCTCCTGAAAGATAAAAGCCCTTTACAAAATACATAGAAATAGAGCCACTTCTAGGACAGAATTCATCAGCTAATTAGTTTATTATAAAAAGCAACAGAGGGTCCTGTGGCACCTTTAAGACTAACAGAAGTATTGGAAGCATAAGCTTTTCATGGGTAAGAACCTCACTTCTTCAGATGCAAGAATCTGAAGAAGTGAGGTTCTTACCCACGAAAAGCTTAAGCTTCCAATACTTCTGTTAGTCTTAAAGGTGCCACAGGACCCTCTGTTGCTTTTTATAATAAACTAATTAGCTGATGAATTCTGTCCTAGAAGTGGCTCTATTTCTATGTATTTTGTAAAGGGCTTTTATCTTTCAGGAGGGTATTTACNGCTTCCAATACTTCTGTTAGTCTTAAAGGTGCCACAGGACCCTCTGTTGCTTTTTACAGATTCAGACTAACACGGCTACCCCTCTGTTAGTTTATTATGTTTCCCAGCCCAATTTTATTAGGTTCCTGAGACGTTCCTCACAATCTTCCCTAGTCTCAAGTACCCTAAATAATTTGTTATCACCAAATTTTGGCCAATCACTATTAACCACCTCATCTATGTGAATAGTAAAGAGTCTGAGTCACAAAATTCTGGTTTAAGTTTCTTATTATGAACCTCCCAGCATTCAGAGGTATTCAGACCTGCAGATTTGGTTTTGGCCTGTATCTAGTTGTAAATAAATATCTTATACAATGTTGGTCTTACTACTGATCCCTAGAGTATCCTACTATTAATCTTTTCAATGTTGAGAATCAGCTATTTATTCATACTCCTTGCTTCCTGCCTATTAACCAGCTTTTAATCATTGCAGGAATTTACCTCTCACACTGTGGTTACTACATTTCCTTAATAGTCTCTTGTGAGCATCTTTATCAAAAGCCCTTTGAAAGTCTAAATATATCATAACCCTTGTGTCTCCTTTATCCACTATTTTGTTAACTATTTCAAATAAACCTAACAGGCTAGAGAAGCATAGTTTATCTCAACCAAAGCCAGGCTGGTTTTCCCCTCTCATAGTATACTGATATAGGTTCTTTTGGATTACTGTGTTAATTATTTACTATAATTCAAGAATGTGTTCAGAAATAAAGTAACAAGAAAATAAGTACTGTGCCTTTGTCAGTGACACGACCCACTTTATTTGTACAATATGTTGTTTCTACGTGTATCCACTGACCTTGTTCTCTGCTCCATGCCTCAAGAAGATTCTAACTCTGTGTGCACATATGAAACCAACTTGGCTAGTGAGAGGTACCAGGATAACCCTGCCCTCTCAACTACTTTTTAACTTCATACACAGTATAAAGCACAACTAAGAAAATAATGTAAATAATGCTGTAAGATAAAGTAAAAACAATACATAATTAATGCCATAATAAAAGAGCCATACGATGGAAAACTGTAGTGGAACAAAATACAGCACTGTGAAATACAGCCTATAAATGTGCATAAAATATGTATAAATGTGTAACTGCTCTCAGCCTGGCCACACAAAGGAGAAGATCATGAAATGACTAATGGTTCACTTGTTCAATCCTGTGGTTTAGAAGAGTGGTAGGAAAGGGGAATATTATTTGTCACTTGAGCCCTCAGTATTGACTCAAAGAAATTTACATCTATTGCACCATACAAGTCCTGGAGGCGGGAGCCAGGCCATGCTGATGAACCTAATGGAGTATTGGAAGTACTGCAGTCAGCAGTACAGTAAGGGAATGTTCTATTCTGTTATCATTTATTGATCTCTTGGTAATGCCTAACGGCCCTATTCAGGAATTGATGCCCCATTGTGCCAGGCACTGTACAAGCACTTTGTTAAAAAGACAGTGCCACCCTCTAATCTTATTAAATATCTTTTTTATTTCATGCTCATCACTGAGTGGTACTTAAGCGCCTTATAAGCGATACATCGCAGTGTTCTTCTTTCTCTACTCCTGTTCCATGATAGCTTAGGATAATGTGTGCTAGTAGTTAGGGTTTCATTTCATTACTTTATGTAATTTGTAATTTATAGCCATGGGGCATCAAACTGCTTATTTGGAAAGGTACTAATTACATTTTTAATTATGGTCTGTGGGTTGGCCTACAGAATAAGGGGCCATACAGTACCCTACAACAGATCTACAACAGATTTTCCAAAGATGACAATGTAAGGTTTGAACAAGGACCTTTGTTATAGGGTCAGAATGAGGGTGTCAGAATCTGGCTCTTAGTTAGCTTTACTGTGGCACACTGCATTACTCAGTGCCAAAAAAATGATTCAAAACTCTCTTAGGGCCACCGTTATTTCTGTCCCCTTCATGTTGCCTATAAAAAATAAACACAAAGTCTGAGAGACAAGGTGGGTGAGAGATCTTTTATTGGACCAATTTCTCTTGGTGAGAGAGACAAACTTTGAGCAACACAGATCTCAACGCTTGTCTCCCTCACCAACAGAAGTTGGACCAATAAAAGATATTACTTCACTCACCTTGTGTCTCTAATTAATCTTGGAACTGACTCCACTAGAACAACACTGCATACATAAAGTTTGAACCACCTAAATAATACAGAAGCAGAAAGAATTTTGTAAAAACACAAGGGCTATTTAGGAAACAATAATTGTTTTTTTAAAAAAGGTAGCAGTGAGTTAGTCATTGCCAATCCTTGTAATTTGAAACAGCCATCTTGAAAATGGGCCAATACCAGACGTGTGGGAAAGCTAATTAAAAAAGACTAGCCATTAAATAAACATATTTCCTTTTAAATCTATGATGCTAATAATGGTAACTGCACATGAACATTGATTCTGGTTAACTCCAGTTCACCTACATGGCTGTCATATTCCATGGTACAAGAGACGATGCTATTCAAATGTTCCAAACTCTGGGCTGATAACTATGAGAGAGAAGCAGGAGGGAAGGAATTCTCCCTTCCCCCATTCCTTGAAGTGGCTATGGAGCTGCTCTGCAGCTGCTGCAATAGCCCAAGGCTTCAATAGCGCGTCTTCCTCAAAGGTGGGAGTGGGATGTAATCAAGTATCCACATAGACTCAGATCTTCTGGCTCCGCCCCACCTCTCTCAACTTGTTCCTTCCCAGCAGCTACACAATGACAGGCAGGAGCACTATGGTAATGAATTCTACATCATACAGAGAGAGAGAGTACAGACCTGACCTCCCCCCATCCTCCTCTTGGGCACTAGAAATGTGTCAGTTTTTCTTCCAGGGGACCCTCCAGTGCACAGATCCTGCCCTCTCCTAGGTGAATGAATTGCTACAATTTAAAACAACTCTTTTTCATATATGCCGGTGGAGCACCACATATGCAACAGTTTTAGGGTGACCTATTGCCAAATGCCAGGTCTGCTGGGGAAGGAGTGAACATTATCACCATTTAGTAAATTAGACCAACAACTAGGGACAAAAATCCAACTGTGGAATGAGCCCAGTGAAATTGACAGGCTTATACTGGACCCTTATGTTTCCATTGACTTGACACACACACCAGAGGAAGGATGGTCCCAGCGGTTAGAGTGCTAGCCTGGGTCATGGCAAACTCAGATTCAGTTTTCTCCTCCTGTGTGACCTTGGGCAAATCACTTAGTTTTTCTGTGCCTTAGTTCCCCAGCTGTAAAGTGGAGATAATGGCACTTCTGTACCTCATCAGTGTGTTGTGAGGATGATTACATTAAAGTGCTCAGATACTGTGCAGTGATGGAGACCATATAAATACTGAAGATAGAGCTATACTTTATCACCTATAGACCTGGGCTTTCTAATTCTGTAATATGGCTTAATGGAAAACCACACTTGTCACCAAAACAATGGCCAAACATTGATGGTGTCTCATTCCTGGGAGTGGTCCCAGTAAAGTCAATAGGACTCCTAACATAACAGGGCTGGCTCAGAGAATGCTACCAAATCTGCGCTTGCAGAGGTCCCCCAGAACAAGGGGTTGAGGGCTATCATGCTAGTGTAAAGTTTACTGCATATGCTTCCATAGGCACCAACTTCCTCTCTAGCCGGGGGGTGTTCGATGTTCGACCCCCACTCCACCTCAAGCCTGCCCCCATTTCACCCTTTCCTCCAAGCTCCACCCCTGCCCCCCCTCTTCCCATCCCTGCTCCACCCCAGGACCCACCTCCACTCCACCTCAAGCCTGCCCCCATTTCACCCTTTCCTCCAAGCCCCACCCCTGCCCCCCCCTCTTTCCATCACTGCTCCACCCCAGGCCCCACCCCCACTCCATCTCTTCCCCCAAGTCCCTGGCCTGGCCCCACCTCTTCCTGCCCCCTCCTCTGAGCATGCCCCACTCCTCTCTCCCAGCTGTTCCATGGCATGCAGGAGGTGCTGGGAGGCAGGGGGAGGAGTTGATTAGGAGACCGCCAGTGGCCAGGAGGTGCTGTGGGGAAGAGCGGGAGCTTGGCTACCGGTGGGTGCTAAGCACCCACTAATTTTTTTCCATGGGTGCTCCAGCCCTGGAGCATTCATGGAGTCAGTGCCCATGTATGTTTCAATACCACATGGTTTGATTTGCGCTGATAGAGAAATCTGGGATTACAGTAAGGGTCCTAAGGAATTGGGATGTATCTCTCTGTAATTGTGGCCCTGATGAGGTTACATAAAAATGTTCTTACTCTCCTCCAGTTTCACAGGGAATCTTGATACCCCTGTTCTCCATACTCCCTCTACAAACACATACTAGTTCTATGTTTGTGGGCACATTACTTATTCCACTCACACATGCATTCACTCCCATAGAACTGAACCGCAGTGCTACTGACATGGCATAGGAGTTTATGGTGGAGTGAGAGAAAATGTTGCATGCTGAATCTAGGGACTTTCAGCTGGAGAGAAGTGGGGTGGACTCAATCAAAGAACTTTGGGGGGCAGGAGGGTCTAGATTGTTTGAAACAGCCATGGTGAATAAGGCATTCAAAATCTGGCCCTCTATTAACTAAGAAGGTGCCCGTGAACAAGCAAAAGTATATGCTTTTACTGTTTATGTATAGGCAAACCACGGAACCTATACCCCCCAGTAGTGTAAGAGGCAAGAGCCTTTGTGGTATTGACACATCTAGATGAGAAGTCTGGTTTCCAGTTTTCTACCAGATATGGCTGACAGCAGCTTTCTCTATCTTGTTTCCATGTCCATGTGATGTTTTCATCTCTTTGAGTTTCCCATTTCATAAAATCGGAGGGAGTCTATTTCTAAATACAAAAAACAGGTTAATAAAGCTGTTAGGACTTCTTTTTCAGCTTACAGCTCCCATTGAGTTCAGTTGGAGTTGCGGGTGCTCAGCCATTCTGAAAATCAGGCCCTGTTACATTTTATTTTTAGATGGCTTTTCCATAGTTTTTTCTTCTGTTTACACAAGAAAGAAAAACTCTCGTGAGCATGGCGACCTTTTGTTTGAATGCTGTCATTTTAGGCAATTTTACTCATTTAGAACAAGGATTGGAACAAAAGCAAATGTTATTCTTAGAGCACAACAATCCTCTTGTCTCTTCTGCTGTCTTTTCCCAGACACAAACACCGTTGGAATGCTAGCTTCTTTAGCCAACTGAATGTTGTCTGCTTCTCTCCTATCATATCTAGAAAAAATGTAAAGCAAGGGGAAATACTTGAATGTATCAAAAGAATGTAAAACAATGAAAATTAACATCTTGAGTGCTCACAATGCACTTTCTCCCTCATTGGGTATGTCAGTTACTTCCTTTGCACAATTACCAGGGTCGTGCTGCACCGCTATTTTGTTGTTGCTTCAGTGATATTATTCATTCCTGGCGTTGCTATGGTGAAAAAATCGTACATCTTCTTGACAGGGAATTCTTGTAATTTGTTCTCAATTACACATCCTCTTTTTTTATGTGTGTGCTAGAATACTGAGGGCCAAATTATGGCCATTCCAGAACTGAACAAAATCTTTCCCCTCCTCCCACAAGGTTCAATAAGAAGCCTTAATTCAGCTGCAGGTCTGGGAAATGCAATAAATGGAGGGTTAGCCCTGCCTAGCAGCACTAGCAACCTCACAGGGGGTAATGGCAAGGGCATGGCATAGTCCCCTACCACAGAGGGTTAACAATGAGCAGTACGGCAATAGCTACCCTTGATCTTGCCAGTCCATGCGCATTGTGCACCATGGAGTGCAAAGGGGATGTGCTGCAACCTAAGTGAGAGAGGCAGCTGTTTGTAAGCAGAAGGTTCAGCACTATATACTCCTCCGCACAGAGCAGAATTAAGCTTCAAGCCACTTGTATGCCTGTGGGTGGAGATTGGCATACCTGAAGAAGCATAGATTTAGGCATAATCTAAACCATGCTAACGAGATGCTTAACTAAATATTCCCCTCTTGGCTTACTGGGCAGGAGGAACTTGATGACCACACTGTGGCACTCTCATTAATGCAGGATTGGGGGGGCCTCTGTCCTCCACATCCTGCTCTTTATTTCTGTCTTGTACTTTCATGTACAAAATTCCCCACCTGCAGTGTTCAAGCTCAAGCCACCTACGTTACTTTCAAGCACCAGCAAACTAGGCCAAATTTGAATAGAAGTAAAGGAGTTGCATTCAATTTACAATGCCTTGAACTATCCAGATTCACAAGAGCTCCTATTGTTACTTATATCCATGTTGTAGGTACTGCAGAAAATGTGAATTGTTCCATAAATTTATCTGTGGTAGTAGATGTGGATATTATATCAATAACATGTGAAGCAAAAAGTAATACTGTAAGTGGAAATCACATTTTAAAGAAGGATCATATAATAAAACAGAATTACGTTGACTTATAATTAGGTCATTATTAAGAATCCATGTACCTTTTAACATAATTAATTACATTTAATATAGTAGTTTGAAAACTGAAAAGCATCTATTTTAAATTATACTTATGAATTTACATATATTATTTGAATGAAAATAAATATAGGACTGATGGTTTAATAGGTGTAAACAAACCTGGGTTGTATGTTTGTGCATTGTGAATATAATACGAGAAAGGGAAAATAATTTCATATTAGTCTAACTAACTGCAGGGCATTTACTAAACCGAATATTAATATTATTTTAGTTAACTTTCATGTATAAAAAATGCTGGGTAAATAAACCCTGTATGAAATCTGGAGTATAATTTAGAATGAATTTGTGCTAATGATATCTGATGGGCCTAGTTAAAATGAAAGTTTTATTGAGAATAATGTTATTCATTTACTTCAAGGGGAGATACCAAACATATGTAATTTGATGGTGATTTTAAAAATAAAAAAATTGGCTAATAAAGGCATTATTTACACATTTCCTTTATGAAAATGAGATTCACCGAGTATAAAATCTTACTTAATTGTGTAATATTAAAAAGAAAATTCTTCTCCTGAGAATCTTTAGGCTGCAAAAGGGCCAAAAGGAACAAAATTCCTCAAAATGTCTATGGTGCACATTTAAGTAATAAAATCTATATTAGTCAATTCAACAAATGAGTAATGTTTTAATGAAATGTTACTGTTACACTAGCTATTATATCTGCATTATGGGCCAGAGCTTTAGAGCAATTTTCAAGAAGTGAATATGTTTCAAGGATGACATCTTTAAACAGCTGAACTAGAACATGAGTCTAGTCCTCATTCAGTTGGAATCACTGGTAAAACTCCTGCTTGCTTCATTAGTAGCAGGATTGGGCCCTGCATGTATGTTTGTTTATTTATTTATTTTATACATAAAACATGAGCTACTGTCAGGTTCTTTTGGGTTCATTATGAGACATATGCACCTGGAAGGAATGAGATCTTTTATTTTTTTAAAAAAAGTCTTAGTTTTTAACCAATTTATAATTAGTTACAGTGATAAAGTGAAAATCTACATCTACAGTGATAAAGTGAAAATCTATTCTCTACTCTCAGATTTCATTCACAGGTGAGAAACTGTTAATTTACTCTGATTCCCCCATATCTCTCTTCACATTTTACAGAGGGACCATTCAATAAGCTTTATGGCTTTCAATATAAAGATTTCTTCCACCAATAAAAGTAGGTTTATAGACCTTTGCTCATGTTGCTTGTGCCATGGGGAATCTTGGTTTTGGTTTAATTTAAAGAGGAGCAACATACAGTGTATCACTCTGGGTTAGATTTCACAGAACATGACTTCAGATATCCCCTGTGATGGGGGTGTTCAACCCACACTTGCCCTGAAAGGGTTAATGAAGACACAGAAGGTGGCTAATTAACCCAACAGGGCACAGCTGAGAGGAATCAGGTGGCTAAATAATCCCTTGACTGAGGGAAGGAGTCCAGATGAGAGAGAAGGAACTGGGGCTATAAAGGCAGGAAATTGGCAGCAGAAAGGTACAGAGGGGAGTAGTTTGCAGTCATTACCTGGCAGAAGGGAGGAGTATTTGGGCTGTCAAGCCCACAGAGGGGGGAAGCCGGACAGGAAAGGGCTTAGGAAACAGCAGTAAAGTCTAGGTGGGAACAGACCTTGACTGTTGGCTAGAGGGCCCCTGAGCTGGGACTCAGAGTAGAGGGTGGGTCTGGGTTCCCCTGCCAGCTACTGAGGGAGTGGCACTATGAGGCAGTGAATGGGAAAACTGCCTGGGATTGCTGGAGAAACCCTTTAGTATCCCAGAAGGGGAAAATGAATGTAGTGACCTCACCGAAGGGCCAAATCACAGAGCGGTAGTTTCAGCTTGTGGGGGGAGAGAGGGGCTACAGACTGTCAGCGATGGAATGATGGCATGCAACTGGGGGAAGAAGCATTGACTTGGTTAGCTATTCCCCAGAACTGCCAGAAGGAGGTGCCAAAAGCAGGTGCCATCAGAGCATTGCGTGGAGCACCTCATCACATCCCTGCACATATCAGGCCTTGTTAATTTGCACAAAGGGATCCATAACTAAACAAAGAGGAAGTGGGTATCACATTCTTATCCAAACCAGTGTATTTCATACACTTTAATTCCAAAATCTCTAATTTCAAATATAGATGTGTATGCTTATAACCCAGCACCCCCGGGGGCTCTAGTTGTTTAGCCTACGCTGCAAGGTCTGTTGAACTTCTCAGGCTCTAACAGAAGGTAGGAGGGAGGCACTGGAGATTTGTCAAGATTACTAGGAATAATGTTTCATTGGTGGTTGTGGGGTCAGCTGATAGGGTTTTATTTGTTTTGGAACTCATATCAGGGACACTTAGGTACTTTTAAAAATACTTTAATACATTGTAATACATTTAAAAAAAATTAAAATAGCCTCTTTCACTACTGACCCACAGTGGCTTCTTGACTCGCTTGGCCTTTGTATCTGAGGAGATTAACCCTGTCTCTAAGGGGGATGTATCCTCTCTTCGGTGGCTAGAAGCAGTTCCTGAGGCTAAGAAATAAGTGCCAGGCACTGAAGCCTAATGTGAGGACAAGTTCTTCCAAAGAAGATTAAGTCTCTCTTCACTGCCAAAATGGTGTTGTTTTTCAGTGAGATAACTAATGTGTGTTTACTATTCCCCTGAGAAGTGGCGACAAGGCAACTTAGCTTTTACTGCAGAGAGCTAGGCAAGATCAACGCTATACCCCCACAGCCTGTAGTTGACCTCATCTAGTTTCCGTCACAGTAAAATAGGGTGATCAGATGTCCCAATTTTATAGGGACAGTCCCAATTTTTGGCTCTTTTTCTTATATAGGATCCTATTACCTCCCCACCCCCATCCCGATTTTTCACACTTGCTGTCTGGTCACCCTACAGTAAAACTACAGTGTCTTGTCTCCCCTAAGATTCTACAGCAGGGTAGTGAATATGGAGTAGTTATCCCACAGTAAAAACACATTACAGTGTTTGTTATCCAGCATATTGGAGGACTGTGGGGGGTGCTTGTTAGTAAAAAAAATTCTGGTTAACTAAGAGTTATACTTACCAAGAAAGGGAGTGTGGGTGTGGGAAGGGGCTGGGGGTTGGGGCAAGGGAGGGGTTTTGGGGTGCCAGATCCAGGCGGCGCTCACTTCAGGCAGCTCCCTGCAAGTGGCGACATATCCCTGCCGCTCCTATGTGGGAGCGTGGCCAGGCGGCTCTGGGCGCTGCCTCTGCCCACAGGTGCTGCTCCCGTAGCTCCCATTGGCTGCAGTTCCTGGCCAATGGGAGCTGCAGAGCCAGCGTTTGGGGTGGGGGCAGTGCACAGAGCCCCCGTGGCCGTTACTTTACCTAGGAGCATCAGGGACATGTTGCCACTTCTGGGGAGCTACGTGGAACCAGGTAGGGAGCCTGCCGACCCAGCAGCAACCGGACTTTTAATTTGTATTGGGAGATATCAGAAATGCTGCTTCCTAGAGCTTTCTGGTTTTTACTGTATGTTCTAGCAGTGAAGACATAGCCTAAGTATTCCCATCCCCTCAGCATCCTCCTTCCTTCCTTTTACTTACTTGCTCATATTTATTTGCCTGCAACTGCACCTTGCCCAGTTGCATAATAACATTCATTTTACAAAATAAATTAATAATAAGGAAGAAGTTTATTCAACATGATGTGGGCACACCATGATCACTTTGCTGTACTCCTGTTCCCTACTCTTTGGTTTTTGTCTATTTAGATTACATGGTTTGGGGGGGCAAAAACAGTGCCTGGCACAATGAAGCTCTGATCAAGATTGGAGTTTCTGGGTCATACTGCCGAATAAATAACAATATTACATTACCACTCTTTGGCCGAAATCAGCTCTCCATTCTCTATCCATTGCTAACACAACTTTTGGCCACAAAGCTGGCTTCAGTAGTTTGGTAGCACTTGCAGTTGGCCAAACAATATTACATAGTCAGCCACAAAGATGTGAACCACAATTTTCAGATAGTGCCTCTATGGCAGACCAATGAATTTAAAGGACAAAAGATTTAGGGCATTTATCCGTTTCTTACTGGGAAGTTTTCCAACTGTTGGTTTACTTTTCCACCACTGATGTTGAACCATCTGACTCAACCATGTACATAAATCAAGCTGAGGGAGATAAATCACTGTTAAGGGGGAAATCCTCCACTTTAGTTCCGTATTAGCAAAGATAGTACTGCAGTGTTGTGCTTTTATTGGTAATTCAAGCGCTATGCAACATACAAATTGCATCCAAGAGGGTTGTTTACTTACATCTCACATTCTGTGGCACATATAGACTGCCCTTCTGTTATCTGTGGACCTCTTCTCTTCCCAAGGAAAAACCTTTGGGAGGGTGGGAAAAGTGTTTAAAAAAAAAAATCTTCAGCATACATTAAGTTGCAGAGTTGCTACTGTATTCTCAACTCCATTCTGGAGGGTGGGATTTGTGGTCCTGTGAAAGGGCTGGGGAGCATGGAAAGCTCATGGAGCTGCTGTGGGGAAATCCAGTACCATTCCTACTAATCTCAGAGCATCTGCTAGGAGACTCAAACCTTTTCAGCGCACATCCCCATGACCCTAGCAGCTGCTCACTTGGTGCCATGCTGGCAGCAGCTCCACCTCCCCTCTGAGCACACAAGGAGTAGTAGCCATACTTTTCCAATTAACTGTAATTGGCATGGATTTCTATTTACAAATCTACTAGTCCCTGAGAAAAATTGCATTACTCCTGCCTCCCAAAAAGAAAAACATTGAGCTTCAGACACATGGAAAAGTGTCTGTGAGCTCTGTGGTGGTGCAGCATGTTGGAGAGCAGTGTGTTTCCCTCCGCTCCCCTCCCCCCTCCCCGCTTTTTTTTAAAGGTTTTGGATCATTTGACCCTTGATTTCCCACTCCTTTGCTTCCCTAAGTACTCCAAACCAGAGGGGAATGTCTAGCTCTGCATGATTATTGCTTGTGCCCTGTACTATAAGGCTGCAGATCATTTAATCTATATAAGCCCTCATTTGTCAACTCACTGCAAGTGCTGTAACTATAAACAAATTCTAAACATCCCCCAGACAAATGCCACTCCATCTTTAGACATTAAGAGCACATCCGTTGAAGTCGGGATCCAAACTGCTTTCTCTATAGTAGGCTGAACACTAGATCAAAATCAGAAGTACCATCACATTACTGCAAAATATGAGCGTAGACAACTCGGAGGTGAACAGCTATGACGGTATGAGGTTACCAATAGGTACCTTGTGCATTTTTAAACTTGTGTCAGGAATCAAAGTGATAAAACATCCTTCTAGGTGATATGAAACTGCAAACGTAAATCACCAGGAAACCAAATAACTAAGCCGTGTGAACACTCCAGGGCTTTTTTTCCTTTTGCACAGTAGAAGAGATATATCAAACTCCAAGATATGTCCTTTGGTACAGCAAAATTTTAATTAACAGAAATATATTGCACTTGGGCTTGACAATCTTTGGATTTGTTCTAATGACAATTTACTACTTACTAAAAAATTATCTGACCAAAAATACCCTTGGACAGTATCATTTTACTGAGTGAAATGAAAGGGTCTGATCTTCTCAGAAATACACACCGCTCACATTAACTAGAGATGTGTGTGAGTATACTATCAAGGCATGAACAGACTCCTAAGTGTATGAAGATACCTGTAGTGTGGTAAACAAAGTTGAAAGCAAAATGATGTATTTTTATTGTGGGATTAGACAGGGATTAGTGTAATTCGATACAGATATTGTATGATGAGGTCAGAATGTTGTGAAAGTCCTGAAAGAAGGATTAGATTCTCAGTCTAAAAGTCCAGGATAGCTTAGATAACTTTATTTTTCACTAATGCTGCAACTGTAAAATGTTCTTCTTGGTATCCATGCTGACCATACTGATAACAGATGACATGTAAACTTTCTAAGAGTCCTTTGAACTAATGGATACTAAAACTTCATTTATGAATCTCTAACTTGTTGGATGCCACTGCAATTCACAAATCTGAAGCCTGTGGCAGTCCATCAGTGTTCAGTGTTATCAAGTTCCTTGACCATATGAAATTGGTCATTACATTAAATATTCCAATGAGGAGAGAGTTGTAGATGTGAGTTTAATTTCATAGTTCTTGCATTCGAAATCAACTCTGTGATTGTTTGTAAAGATAAAATGTAGAGAACAAAAATCCATGTAAGCAGAAAACTAAAAATAGCAAATGGTCCCCGTATTTATATCTCAGAAGTCAGAATACAAATAAACATCGTTGGTGAAAACACATCAGTGCTTCCAATTAAGGCAATATAATTGCATTCTTTGAAGTGGAACAATGGAAAAATCTGACAATCCATTGTATTAATATGAGGCACAGACTTCAGAGACATATAAAAATACATTTAATCTGTGTAAGGCATCTGCTACTATATATTTTTTTGCATAACATTTATGTATTGTGTGTAAACACACACATTAGATAGATAGATGAATAGATAAACATGTTACGGAGCTGGATGAAATCTGGTGCACTCTTCTGATGCAATTCAGAAACCATTGCTTTTCTAACAGAAATTTGAATTCTTTATATCTTAAATTTAAAAGTGAATTTTTAGTACCCGTAAAGGGCACTAAAATGACAGCCTTCAAGACTAAAACCCTTTACTTATGACTGAAAGAGACTACAGCAGCAGCAGCAGCAATGTAAACTTCCCCATGCCATCACCCAAAAATGTGCCTTAGACTTGGTGGATTACACCTAAGGATTAAACAGTCTCCATGTTTATTCAGTCTTTTGTCAGTTTTGACATTTTTTTAACTAATACTTCTATCAACTGTTGAAGAAATTATTGGTGAATAATAACATACTACTGTTCAACTAGTCTAGGTTGAACAATAGAAATAGATTATTCTTGGTTTTTCCTATCATCTTGCGAATTTTTTACTATTTGATGAGCTATTTAGTGAGAGCTGAGGCCAAAATCTAATGAACCCGATATGGGTACTAATAGCTATTCTTTCCTGGTGTATACTAACACTAAACTATTCTGTACTGATGGTATTGATTTAATCACCGTGTGATACGGTACATTACCTTTACTCTGGACAAGAAGGCAGTTTGCTAAAAAATGAGTAATTGTTTACTCTGACTATTTAACAGTCTGACAGTTGAGGCAGTTTGTCTAAGATAGCTTTCAATTATCAATGGGAGTCTGGGCTGGGATGCCATTCCAGGCCTTCTAGTGTTGACTGCAAACTTCACAGTGGGAAGGATGAGGAAGATAAGCAGGCATATGAATCCACTTTAGGTGAGTCATCTAAGGTCTGGTCTATACTACCCGCCTGAATCGGCGGGTAGAAATCGACCTCTCGGGGATCGATTTATCGCGTCCCGTCGGGACGCGACAATCGATCCCCGAATCGGCGCTCTAACTCCACCAGCGGAGGTGGTAGTAAGCGCCGCCGACAAAAAGCGGCAGAAGTCGATTTTGCCGCCGTCCTCACAACGGGGTAAGTCGGCTGCAATACGTCGAATTCAGCTACGCTATTCACGTAGCTGAATTTGCGTATCTTAAATCGACTCCCCGCTGTAGTGTAGATGTACCCTAAATCATTGATAAGGTCTCTACAGTATTTGTCCCAGATTCTCCTTTGCCTTGAACTGAGTGTAATCCTTTAGGCCAGTGCAGAGCGAGTATAAAGTATATGCAAAATACTACTTCTGATCTGGTAGTATTTTAGATGCACTCTGTATTCATCTTGTGCAGTGTGGATGACTACACAAGACTCAAGGTGGTACAGAATCAGACCTTGTGAGCTGAATACTCCTCTGCAACCAGCGTCCACTTCCAGCAGCTGAAGTGGGGGGCTCCAGCCACTTTTTGTGACTTCTCAAGCCTGAGGCTGGCCAGTTTGCCCTTGTATATTTTAGGGCCATGCCCCCCCTTCCCTGAATTCCTCTGCACATGTAGAGGATGCTGCCAAAAATGGCTTCCTGGCCAAGAGACTAGAGCAAGGCTCAAGGTTGAGCCCTGTATGTCTTTGCGTGATTGGCGTGCCTCTTGCAGTTCAGTGAAAGACCCGTTGGAGATAAAGAAGCTGATTTGCCCATGTTGTGAAGGAGGATACCTGGAATGGGAATGTTAGCTCAGAAGATGAGGAACAATGGCACTGTGGTCAAAAGAGCAAAGGAACATTGGTGGCTGCCCCACCTAGAGCTGGTCATTGGAAGAAGATGATATAGTACAGTGTTTCCCAAACTTGGAACGCCGCTTGTCTAGGGAAAGCCCCTGGCGGGCCGGCCGGTTTGTTTACCTGCCCCGTCCACAGGTTCGGCTGATCGTGGCTCCCAGTGGCTGCGGTTCGCTGCTGCAGGCCAATGGGAGCTGCTGGAAGCGGCGTGGGCCGAGGGACGTACTGGCTACTGCTTTCCCTACACAAGCGGCGTCCCAAATTTGGGAAACACTGATATAATGTATACTGTTGCATCTGCTGTTTCAGCCCCTGCTTTCCCCCATTGCTGATTCTGCCATGGTTACAACAGCATCTTCCCTTGCTTCTCACTTTAAAGGAATTTTTAATATGGCTAGAGGTTTAGTTGGCACTAGTAGAAATGCCAGGTGTATTTTGATTCAAAACATTCCCTGCAACACCTGAACCATTCTAAATCTACAAAACAAAAGCATATTTGTGATGTATTTTTAGGAATAATTGTGCCGTATATTTGTTTGGCACAGATTTCAGTCCCCAATCAATTGTCCTTGAGTTTAGATTGCCCTGCATTTATTCCTGATCATTTCTTGCCCATAAAATGCTCAATGTTACTGTAGCTGAAATTTTGGCATCACAGTAAACATTGTAATTCAACCAATATGTTCTGCTGACATCGAGCATCTCACTTTTTGTGATTGGGGCTGGATTAACTGACCCCCAACACTGAAATTCACCTATTTTTCCACCCAACTGATGCTTCTGGGAGGAGACTGAAGGGAGGCATGAGTTTCCCCAGTTTTTTATGTACCTCAGCCCCTCAGTTTTTAAACCTCAACTTCTAGGTTGAGATGATACTTCAGTCTCCACAGTCCTAGGATAGCTCTACATTCTGCATTTTCAGACACTCATCATGCATTGGGTTGTCAGTCTTTCAGAACGTGTTTAAAAACAGCTCCCTACTCTATTACAGAGTATGCCTGGAGGTGGTAGCAATTGTTCCCTACCAGGTTGTACAATAGGATCCTTAGCATCCATTGTAGTAGGAGAAAAAGATTACAGGATTCTGAACAAAATGAGAAATGCTTAAAGAATTTATCTGCAGCCATAATTTGTCAGGCAATATTCTGTGCATGTTTGAAGAGACTTAGAAACAGGGATCATATTTGTTCTCTTCTATGCATAGTTCCCATATTAAAATACTACTTTGCCAAGGGTTACAAACTTTTCACCAGATTCTGACTTCAGTTATATTGGTGTAAATCTGCAGTAATACCATTGATGCTAACAGGACTTCTCCAAATATACATAATTTTGAGAGATGACAATCTGGCCCATTGTAATATGGTGGCAAACATCCTGCCTGTACTTTAGACTGGATGGGCTCGTGAAAAGGTGTCAGAATGTCAGAAGTACTGTAGAGTAGAATGGCAGGTGAAATAATAAATCCCAATGAAGAAGCTAGGCTCTAGAGATGAAATAGTTTTACAACTGGCCAGAACAAATAATTAATAAGTAATATGCAATTAACTTCATCAGCTTTCTCCAAAAAGTACCAGGAGTAAATGATTTTCAAGCAACCTAGCAAAATTTATTAGGCGCTTATAAATATCCCTTGTTAACTTGTCATAGAGAGGAATATTAAAAGCATATGGAAAGAAAGGAATGTTTTGGTGAGGATGTGATGCATTTATTATTTGTATTGCCATAACACCCAGGAGCTCCCTGGACCACAACCCCTTTGTGCTCAGCACTGAGCAAAAAGACAGTCATGTCCCCAAAGGACAATCTAAGTAAAAGACACAAGACGACAAAAGGAATAGTTACCATGGAGTGAATTAGCTGTGTGAAAACGTCATGCACACAGTGAAATCTGCTTTTTAATACACTTTAGGCCAGTGTTTCTCAAACTTTTGTACTGGTGACCCCTTTCACATAGCAAGCCTCTGAGTGCGACCCCCGCCCCTTAGAAATTAAAAACACTTGTTTATATATTTAACACCATTATAAATGCTGGAGGCAAAGCGGGGTTTGGGGTGGAGGCTGACAGATCGCAACCCCCAATGTGATAACCTCATGATCCTCTGAGGGGTCCCAACCCCCAGTGTGAGAACCCCTGCTTTAGGCTAAACTGAGGCTAAGTTTTTAAAACTTAATGGCCCAGATAAAACTGGAATCTATACTCTGTTCCCTAAGTGCCTCTGATAGAGTGTTTACTCCACACTAGACTGAATAGGGTTACTGACGTTATGAAGTGGCCAGTTATTAATGTTGCTAATTAAGGCTAGTTGTATTTTCAAGTAAATACCATCATACACTGTTAACTGAGTTTGTTGCACCCCTATGAACCAAAGAACATCCATGTTTCTCTGTTTACTCCTGGCTGCAGAGAGGGTGAACTCAAAACACTCCCCTAATTGAGCTTCACAGAACACTTTCCCTAGGACAGCACCCATCCCTTTATATGCTCTCTCCACAAAGCTAGAAAACCCTTCCAGGCTATATGCTACTTCCAAACCACACAGGTCTAATGCTGTGGTTTTACATAAAAAATGTTTACACAGCAGTAATCCTAGGTGAGAGTCAGCACTGAGATGCAAATAGTAACCTTGCACATTTAAATCCATTAGAGCTCTCCCTAGGCCACAACTGAAATGTTAGGGAATTTTAGGATAACTAGGCAGGAAAGAGGAATGTGGTGCCAGGTATCAATGGCAGAACATGAGGGCAGGAAGAGAGCATCCAAAATAGTTAATTATAGGCCCTGCTCTCCCACCTCAGGATATCCGTAACTTTCACTAAAGCTAACGGTAGCCCTGCAGTGGGAGAACTTCTAAGTCCTGAAAATGCAATAGTAGTTGCAATGGAGAGCAGGGGGGGATAGGAGAAATTGCATGTTTACAAGCAACCGATTTTGCTAGTAAATTTTTTCACTGAGCTGGTGGATAGAAAGAGGCGGGGTGGGGCTATTTATTAGACCCTAACTCTGATGTTAAACACAAAAGGATATGGCCCTAGAAAAAAAATGTATTACAGTACCTGATATCTTGCATAATTTGTTCTCCCCAAGGATTTTATACCACTTCCTTGCCCTCCCTGCTGAGCAATAGAATATTTGCTTTCTTTTAAAAAATGCATCTATTGTTTCCCACCCTTCTGTGTAGGTTTTTAATGGCACCATGACCTAAGATATTGTTGTCTTGAGAGATTAAGAACAATGCATTCTTCTGTTATCTTTCTTTCAATCCTCAGATATACCTAGAGCCCCAGAAATCTGTGGATACCCACGGACCATGTTTGTGGATCACGAATTGGATGCAGATACAAATTTTATATCCATGCAGGGTTCTAGCTATAACCAGTTGTGGACTGCTATGCGTGGCCCCTTTTCAGCATTATGACTACATAGTAGTTGGAACATAGAGATGAAATATTTCACTGAGCTGAAGGACCAAAATGAAATCCAAAGAGTAGTCAGAGATAAAACACCTTGAAGACCACAGTAGATGGGACCAACTCTGGCTGAAAAACCACCAGCCATGTGTACCTGTACTCAGGAAAAAATAACACAGAAAAATACAAATATACAAAATAAATGGGCTTGACATCAAAATAGGTGAAATAAGCAAAACCAACTATTTCTGCCACTGTGATCACAACCAAGAAATTGTCTTGAATTGCAATGCTCCTTTTCTTTCTCCCTCTTAGAATCTGGGCAGATGCTGAGGCCTTGGAGAAAGGGGAAAAAATGATTAGGGGGCTGGAACACATGACTTATGAGGAGAGGCTGAGGGGACTGGGATTGTTTAGTCTGCAGAAGAGAAGAAGGAGGGGGAGATTTGATAGTTGCTTTCAACTACCTGAAAGGGGGTTCCAAAGAGGATAGATCTAAACTGTTCTCAGTGGTAGCAGATGACAGAACAAGGAGTAATGGTCTCAAGTTGCAGTGGGGGAGGTTTAGGTTGGATATTAGGAAAAACTTTTTCACAAGGAGGGTGGTGAAGCACTGGAATGGGTTACCTAGGGAGGTGGTGGAATCTCCTTCCTTAGAAGTTTTTAAGGCCCGGCTTGACAAAGCCCTGGCTGGGATGATTTAGTTGATGTTGGTCCTGCTTTGAGCAGGGGGTTGGACTAGATGGCTTCCTGAGGTCCCTTCCATCTCTGATATTCTATGATTCTATGAAGTGACATTTATAAAGTCTTAATCCATTTCTAACCCATCTCTTATTGGGTATCTGCTGGGCACATTCACAAGGATCCCTCTTCCCACTGCCCTAATCCAAGGGAAAGATAATGCTGACAGTAGATACAGCAGAACATTGTCTCCCATGTAAGATTTCATCTGAGAGCCTGGGTTGCACTGGAGGGCACCTCAGTCCTTGTGCACAATTCCCATCAATGCTGCCAGCTGCCTCAATCAAATCCCTTTAAGTAGGTGTGGCAGACCTCTTTATTTCTTTATAATTTTGACAGACATTGTCTTTAAACTTTTTTTTACATTTTCATTGTTTCAATTTTCAATTGTGGGAAATTATGGGGGTGTCAGGCAATGGCAGGGTCAGGCAATTTTTTAATGACCATAGACGTTGACATTCAAAAAGTTAAAGCTTTATCTGTTAAAACACTAATGGTCAACATCAACATATACAAAGGAACATTTTTCATACTTTGCCTATCTGTAAATTTCATTATTGATGAAAATGTTTTCATCTTGTGTGTATAGTGAAATCAATGTTTATTGACATTTACTGATAAAAATTTAATCCTTCCAAGCGTATCCTTAAGCAAGTGTCTGAAACTGCCTACGAAGGTTTTTTTTTATTATTATTTTTAAATCCCATTTCTGCCCAGGCAGAATTAAAAGGTCTTTGTATTTGTTTATTTTTAAGACAAACAGACATATCAGAAAAATGGGGGATGAAATACTAAATGTTTTGCTTTTTGAAAATGCAATTTAGGGATTGTTTCACTGCTTTTGCTGCCTGTGAGGACTTTTTGACATACTTAGGGTGACTGTTTCTTCTGGGAACTACAAAAACCTGAGTACTCATTCAAGCAGAAGGGGGATACTAAAGATGCCCAAATTATCATAGTATTGAGAACATACTTAAAATCTGAGACCTAATTTGAACTCTTCACTCATTGTTACATTCTAAATTAACTGTAGCCACTCAGGAACGTGTTATAGCCATCAGAGTGGACAGCCATATGGAAACATCTGGTTATTACATGGCAGTGGCAAAAAGTTAGAACAGGGGTCGGCAATGTTTGGCATGCAGCTCACCAGGGTAAGCACTCTGGCAGGCCAGGCCAGTTTCTTTACCTGCTGACATGGCAGGTTCGGCCAATTGTGGCCCCCATTGGCCCGGGAGGGCGAACCGCGGCCAGTGGGGGC
>NC_048305.1:81879344-82017694 GCF_013100865.1 Trachemys scripta elegans
CGGCTTCCCGCCGCCCCTATTGCCCCAGGACGGTGAACCGCGGCCAGTGGGGGCCACAATTGGCCGAACCTGCTGTGTCAGCAGGTAAATAAACTGACCTGGCCCGCTAGGGTGCTTACCTTGGCGAGCCACGTGCCAAACGTTGCCAACACCTGAGTTAGAAAATATTAAAATATGGGATAGAAAAATACCCTTCAGTATTAAGATTGCTTACATCTGTTCAGCCTCACTCCAAAAAGATGGAGCAAAAATAGAGTTCCAGAAATGGGCAACGGAAACTATTAGAGATATGGAAGGACTTCTGCATAGGGAGGGACCAAAAAGATTAGAGGCCAGATCTTCCATTCCATTAGAGTAGTTCTATATGACTTTCTATCCCAAAGCTGGCAGATCCAGCCTGTAGAAGATTCAGCTAGGAGATTCCAGTGTGGTTTAGTGGCCTTGAGGCAAGGGCTAGACCTCTGAAGATATGGGTTCTATTCTAGATTTTGCTACTGGCCTGCTAAGTGATATTAGGCAAGTAACTTCCCCCACCCTGTGCCTCCATTTCTCCCATCTGTAAAATGGAGATGATAGTGACCTTTTTATTAAGTTCTTTGAACTCTATTGATGTAAAACACTAACTAAATGTTCTCTGCTAGCAGTTCCTATTCTGCCCCGTAAGACTGCCAGTGTGCAGGGACAAAGACATGTTCTACAGAGACTCAAGGCTTTTTATACTTCTCTAAATAGCTCCACTCTAATCCTGGCAGCTAAGTTGGTGCCTGAAGTACCACTAAGCATAGGCAGTCAAGCTAGAGATGCCAGCCCAGGGAAGATCAGTTGGGCATGCCTATTTATTTATTCTTGTGGTGCCTGAGGACAAGCGGTATCCCATGGCACTAGAAAGCATAGCTTTAAAAAGTTGAGGGCCAGAAAGAAACATACTCTATGGACAGGTTACTTCATAACTGTCTGTGTCATTCTTGCACTTTCCTTTTGAAGTGTCAAGTATTGGCCACTGTCAGAGTACAGCAGCATGTCGGGTGATGTGTAAGACAATTCAGGCTGTGAGAAGTTAAGAGGAGTTGAAATCCAGTGGTTCAAAACTAACAGATCAAATTGAAGACTTTATTGCTCATATAGGGGAAAGTTACCTTATCAATTACACAGCATTCATTTCCTGATAATCCAGAAGGAGTTTGTATCCAATTGTTAACTTTAATATTTGAACAAACTATCAAACCATTTTATGCTGCCTTCTAATGATAAAGGGGTGTTCCTGACTGAGCGGCTTATGAGGTCTAGGGGTTAATACAGCAAGTACAAATATGGACATTTTAATTACTCATATGCTTTTTTCTATCCTCTGAATCCTCTATGCTATTACAGAGGGGGTTTTGGCATCAAGTTTGAAGTGTGGACACGCTTGTCCTTGTTTCTTTTATTGGCTTGGGGATTTTCCCAGTGTAAATCCTCTTGGATCTTGACTCTACAGCTTTTTTACAAATGTGCTATAACTAACTCCTTGTTTTGAGTCTGAATCCAGTCTTTTGTTTCGTGAGGGTAGGCAGATTAGACACACATCTGAATGACCTATTGTGCATTGTGAGAACTGTTTGATTGAAAAAAATATATAACAGCTGCTTAATTTATGAATATGCACTACAGGACCAACCATTTCAGCATGGCAAGCAGAACACTCATCATTCATTGAGTTGGCATGGCTTCCTCATGTGGTAGTTGCAATAGGAATCTTTCTTTTGGAGTTAATTTAGAGCTTTTTGACAAGTGCCGGATTGCAACCCTGGAGGCCGAAGTCCTGTATTTAGCTCTAGAACAGGTGCAGCAGCAGTAGTGCAAGCTTTTACCCAGCTCTCCCACTAGTTTCATCATCCCTCACAGATGGGAACACCTTCAGAGTGAGAGTAGTTCTGTTTCCATGCTTTGTAGTATTTGACAATCGTGCCAATTTGGAAGTGAATCCAGCCACTAGGAACTGGATTGAGACAATCAACCCTTTTCACGTGAGACCACTGAACTGCCAATAGATGGCAATGACATTTTGTCACAACAGAGGGCAGGGATCATATCTCACACTTAAAACTAATCAGAAATAAAAATAATATGCTATGAAAAACTATAGATGTAGCACATGGTGTGGGAAGAAATTGCAAGACTGGAGAAATGACAAAAGTGTAGTGCTGGTTGGGAATCTCAGTGAGGCAATTTTTCATCAGAAAATGCCAATCTGTTGCAACTTTTTTGCAAAAACTTACCAGTTCTGACCAAACTTCCTTTAGGAGAGGTTTCTCAGCTCCAGGATGGAATTTCTGGAAAGAGTGAGGGGCTTGATGGTCAGGGAACTCATCAGGGAAATGGGAGACGCATGTTCAAGTCCTTCCTTTGCCAAGTTCAAAACAGGGACTCTAGCCTCTCTCTCCCTTCCCAGAGAGCTGCACTGACCATCAGGCTGTTGGCTAGCAGGGGTAGATCGCTTGTGGGAGCTGCTCCACTTTGTATAAATAATTCATTGGGATAGAGAGCAGCAGAGACTGACTCTATAGCTAGGAAGTTAGGGAACGAACTTGATGTGGGAGACCCAGCTTCAAGTCCCTTCTCCACATCTAGTAGATCAGGAATTTGAACCTTGGTCTCACATCACATTGAGTGCTATTGGCTATTCTGGGATGCCTCTTAGATTATTCCATGAAAAACCTTGAAAGGTCTCAATTTCCTGTTCTGCACTGGGATGAAACTTTTAGGAATATCAGATTCACAGCATAGGCAAAACACTTTCTGCCCAGCTCTACTGAACAGTCAGGTTATCCTTACCCTCTGAAAAGTCAAGGTTACTGTAACTGAAGGCCTTGATGTTCTCACTGGAGCAGGGAGGTCCATTTTTTTAATCATAAGCACCAGTATCTGAATGATGTATCACGTACTACCACTAAGCCTCATGTATTGGAGTTTAGGAAATGAGTCCAATATGGCCCTAGTTAGCGAAGTCATATTCTCAGTGTCTCTGATCCAGATGGAAGTAGGCAGCTGGTCTTTCAAGAGCCTGCTCTCATGAGGTTTCCAGACTAATTGCTAGACCAAAAGAGGTTTGGGCTATATACTTAGTCATTGATCCTGAGAGTAGGACTGTAGCTTGGTGGCTAGGGCACCCACGTGGGAGACCCTGGGTTCAGTCCCCCTGCTCCAATGACTCCTTAGTTAATTACAGAAAATGAAGTGACTTCAACAGGAGAGGTTGAAATCCCCCACATCAGCATATCCCATTGCTCAGTGCTGAGACCACGCACCTGAAAGGTCTGTACAAATCCTTTCGGGAAGGGAAGTGGGGGTTGAATCCAGGTCTCCTAGATCCCAGTATAGCAAGCAGGGTTTTGTGGATTGCATTCTTAGGTGCCTAACTGTTCCCAGTCACTATATAGGCCACCTATGTGCCTAATTCAGGGTTTGTGGATCTCTGTTGTTCCTGTGACTTTTTTTTCCCTAGGTGCCTAAAAGTTAGGTGTTGTGTTGCAATACCGAAGTCCCTTTGTAGACCCTTGCCTGTACCATTATAGATGGATCCTGAACAAATTATTAAAGCTTTTCACATCAGTCTAATGTGAATACAGTTAAAGCAGGATTACTTATAGACTTGGTAATATAGGCATTGAATGTGACAAGAAGATTATCCCTTTATTTTCTGGTTCTTTAATTGTTAGATGAAACTTGTGTGTTTGGTACTCAGAATCAGTGGAAAAGTAGTGTAGTCACAAAATCTGATTGTACCAGTCTTGGGCCCATTGATGTCAACCACAGAGTTCCGAGTGGCTGATCCTTAGTGCTTGTGCTTAGAAAGAGACAATAGGGTTAAAACTCATAAATGTATTTAATCAAATTTCCTGACCTGTTAACACTTTAAATTATTAAGTGAAGAAATTTTCAAAACCTAATTTACTTTTCACTTCCAATATTGCTTGTTCACTTTTAGCACTCTATGCAGTGTGTACAATGAAAAGAGTGCCACTTTGACTCCCATGAACTAGAACTGCTGCAGTGTTTGGGGTTGCAAACAATGTGGAGGAATGTTAAAAACCAAACAAATTGCTCTAATGATTCTATGTTTGTGTGTGTGTGTGTGTGTGTAAGTAAAAATAACCTGCATTTTGGCCCTAAACAGGTCTCAACACTCCTGGAGGAGTATAATTCACCTTTGTGCAGCAGGCCACCATTTAAGCCCTGAGTAGAGGATGTGCCTCCTGCTGGCCCTCTACACAGGTGACTTTTGCCCTGTAATGGGGTATATGGGTCCCACATTGGGCAACACGAGATTTAATGAGCTATTGTGGTCTCAGTCAGACCCACCACAGCTGTGAGATGTCAGGCCTGGAGGGAGGAGCTTAAAGAGAAATGGAGCACAGCTGGCAGCAGACCAGAGAGGAGAGAACACTTCTAGACTTCAGCTCCTGGACAGAAGGCTGGTGGAAGGCAAGGTCTCCTCAGATGACTGATGGCTCCTCCCTGAAGGAAGGGATGGTCTAATGCTGACTCTCATTTGATAGGACTATTTCTTCTTATTTAGCCTGTGAGCCTAACAGAGGCATCTGAAGAAAGCCTCAGCTCATCTGTGGGATGATTGAGTTGTTTAGTTACTTTTCAGGGTCACTGCCAACCCCAGAAGGGGTGGATTGTCCAGGGCTCAGCTACAAGGCTGTACCTCTTATGACTGGACAAGTATGATGAACTTCCTGGACATTGCAGACCAGAGGCCTGGAGTGCAGGGGCCTAAGGGGTGTCCTGGGGAAGGAACCCAGTGACAATATGGTGGAGAATGCAGACATGATCTTCCTGCCCTTGGAGAAGGGGAGGCCTGATCTGGAGTGTTGAACACCTGAGGCCTAAGGGCCTGGGTTGGTAAGCCAGTGGCAACATAGATCTGGAATGTCTTCTAAAGTGAATGACCAAGAACCAGCAGCAGCAACACTGGCCTAGCAGGAGCTCCAGTAGCAGATGGCCACTCAGCACAACAGCTGCTCCAGGACTTAGAGGAGCAGAAGCAGCATCAACAGTTTCCTGGGGCTTCCTCTCCAGAGGTTGTAGGCCCATCCATGGCAACCATCGCTGTGTGAGTAAAGCTCATGAACATGGGCCCTGAGAACAATCCAGACATTTTCCTTGTACATTTGAGAAAGTGGTGACAGCAATCCAGTGGCCACCTGAGTAGTGGGCCATCTTAACGCTGTACCTGACCAGGCCTGCACAGGCTCCATGCTGAGGGCTGGATGCAATGGCAGTGCAAGACTTACACCAAGGTGAAAGCAGCTATATAAGATTACCTTATCACAGAAGTAATCGCATTTCCCTGAGAAGTGCTCCTAGGGAACTCACCCCCATATAGTGGCCCAGAAATTGAGGGACTTCTGTTAGTGGTGGTTGAAGGTGGAGGCTCAGACAGGAATCCATATTGATAAGCTCATCTTGGTGGAGCAGTTCGCCTGCTACTCCTGGCTGGGGGTAGGAGATAGGCACTCAAACAGTGGACTAAGACCTTAGTTCTCTGTTAGCCAGACTGCACCAGCTATCTGGCTGCTGAAGCAGCTGTGGTGATATCATGCAAGAAGATGCCTGAGATAAAGGAAAACCTTTTAGTCAAAAGAGAACCTTGCTGTGAGGATCCGTGGCCTTGCTCTGTACCAGGAGGCACTAGCCTCTAAGGGCCCTATCAACAAACCCGGATACCATAAGCTTGGGCCTGGATGAGAGGCTCTGGGGCCACAGTAGTCTTTTTTTTTTTTTCAATCAGGAAAATAGAGCAGGAACAGGCATGCCCATACAGTGAGGCTACCTTGAGAATTAGGCCCAAGGCCAGACTTCTTCTTTTATTCCCCACTCCCTCGCAAGCATTTGCTTTTCTTGTGGTGCTGAGTACACCTGTATCCTGATTCCCCTATATGGAAAGTGTGATGTTGCAGTCTATATGATTTTATGATAATATGCTAATGAGTGTGACTATAATGTAACTGGAATATGCTTCATGCAAAAGGTCTCTTATAAGGTAACACTACAAAGCTTATAATCTACTGAGTGTGGTCATCCTACTTGTATGTATGTATCATTCTTGTATCTGAAACTAGAAATATGAAATATAACTCTGAGGGCCTATTGTTGTTATGCAAAGTGTGGGCCATTAATGGTGATTTGGAATCTTGATGGCTCCCATCAACCAGGACAATTGACTGTGGATGGCTCTGTTTGCTTGTAGGCCTTCCTGTGAGTCAGGCTGGGAGAAATGAGGGCTTGGAGTCTTACAGGGACATCTATGTGATCATGTCACCTGAACTGGAATCCATCTTTAACCTGGTGCTTTTCCATTTAGAAGGAGGGGTGGGAACCCAGAGAGGGACAAAGGATTCCCACCTTGTGCAAAAGATATATAAGGGGGTAGAACAGAACAAAGGTGGCTGCAGTCATGAGACATCCCCTAGCTACCACTTGAGCTGGAACAAGGGCTGTACCAGGGGAAAAGATTGTGCCCAGACTAGGAGGAGGCTAGTCTGTGAAAGAAGCTTATTGGAACATCTCTGAGGGTGAAATTTCATCTGCAATCACTTTCTTACTGTATTAGATTTAGACTTGCATGTTTTATTTTATTTTGCTTGGTAATTCACTTTGTTCTGTCTGTTATTACTTGGAACCTCTTAAATCCTACTTTTTGTATTTAATAAAATCACTTTTTACTTATTAATTAATACATACCTTGGATTAATACCTGGGGGTGCAAACAGCTGTGCATATCTCTCTATCAGTGTTCTAGAAGGTGAACAATTTATGAGTTTATCCTGTATAAGCTTTATACAGGGTAAAATGGATTTATTTAGGGTTTGGACCCCATTGGGAGATGCGTACCTGGGTGTTTGAGACAGGAACACTTTTTAAGATGTTTTCAATTAAGCCTGCAGCTTTTGTGGGATGTGGTTCAGGCCTGGGTGTGTGTTTGTAGCAGGCAAGCGTGTCTGGCTTGAACCAAGCAGGGCACTGAAGTCCCAAGCTGCCAGGGAAAATGGGCTCAGAGGTAGTCTCAGCATATCAGGTGGCAGTCCCCAAGGGGGTTTCTGTGATCCAACCCATCACAGAAAGTAATTACGGATAGGTGTGGACAGCAGAAAGCTGAGCCTGTAAGCTAACCCTGACTCAACTGTCTCTGGAAAAATGGGACAGAAGCAATGGGCCTACTGGATTCCAGATGTGGTCAGACCTTGGTTTGGGACCACTTGGTTCTGAGACCCTGGGTGAAACTATTTTCTTAGTTAATTCACAGGCCTGGTAAGCCCTATCCTAGTGTGTGTATATGAACATTGGGGAACATGCAAAGTCCCTGGTAATGGGGCTGGCCTCAACATTGGGCTACCCAATTAATGTGGGATGGAATTGGAAGCCTTTTTTTAATGTACGGGAGTTAAGTGGTGGAGTTAAAATAGGCCCTCTTGGGGCTGAGGGGCCATCTTAATTGTTCCTGGAAGGTGGAGATTCAGACACCTGGTAGGGTTAGGCGAAGTTGAACCCTGGGAGGGGAAAGAGGGGAAGCTCCTGCAGAGGGGGAGCCCTTAAATTATTCTAGGGCTCCTACAGGTGAGAGATCCCAAATAGAGGGACTGACTTTGTCAGAGTGCATGGGCCTGGCCTGCGGGAGCCTCCTGTACAGGGAACCTGGTGACACATCCCTATAATAAGGAACAATTTCATGACATGAGCTGTTACTCCATGATTCATAGAATCATAGAATATCAGGGTTGGAAGGGACCTTGGGAGGTCAACTAGTCCAGCCCCCTGCTCAAAGCAGGACCTAATCCCAACTAAATCATCCCAGCCAGGGCTTTGTCAAGCCTGACCTTAAAAACCTCAAAGGAAGAAGATTCCATCACCTCCCTAGATAACCCATTCCAGTGCTTCACCACCCTCCTAGTAAAAAAAGTTTTTCCTAATATCCAACCTAAACCTCCCCCACTGCAACTTGAGACTATTACTCCTTGTTCTGTCATCTGGTACCACTGAGAACAGTCTAGATCCATCCTCTTTAGAACCCCCTTTCAGGTAGTTGAAAGCAGCTATCAAATCCCCCCTCATTCTTCTCTTCTGCAGACTAAACAATCCCAGTTCCCTCAGCCTTTCCTCATAACTCATGTGCTCCAGACCTCTAATCATTTTTGTTGCCCTCCGCTGGACTCTTTCCATTTTTTCCACATCCTTCTTGTAGTGTGGGGCCCAAAACTGGACCCAGTACTCCAGGTGAGGCCTCACCAATGTCAAATAGAGGGGAACTATCACGTCCCTCGATCTGCTGGCAATGCCCCTATTTATACAGCCCAAAATGCCGTTAGCCTTCTTGGCAACAAGGGCACACTGTTGACTCATATCCAGCTTCTCATCCACTGTAACCCCTAGGTCCTTTTCTGCAGAACTGCTGCCTAGCCACTCGGTCCTTAGTCTGTAACAGTGAATGGGATTCTTCCGTCCTAAGTGCAGGACTCTGCACTTGTCCTTGTTGAACCTCATCAGGTTTCTTTTGGCCCAATCCTCTAATTTGTCTAGGTCCCTCTGTATCCTATCCCTACCCTCCAGCATATCTACCACTCCTCCCAGTTTAGTGTCATCTGCAAACTTGCTGAGAGTGCAGTCCATGCCATCCTCCAGATCATTAGTGAAGATATTGAACAAAACCGGCCCCAGGACTTGACCCTTGGGGCACTCTGCTTGAAACCGGCTGCCAACTAGACATTGATCACTATCCGTTGAGCCCGACAATCTAGCCAGCTTTCTATCCACCTTATAGTCCATTCATCCAGCCCATACTTCTTTAAATTGCCGTCAAGAATACTGTGGGAGACCGTATCAAAAGCTTTTCTAAAGTCAAGGAATAACTTGACTTTCCCCTCATCCACAGACCCAGTTATTTCCTCATAGAAGGCAATTAGGTTAGTCAGGCATGACTTGCCCTTGGTGAATCCATACTGACTGTTCCTGATTACTTTCCTCTCCTCAAAGTGCTTCAGAATTGATTCCTTGAGGACCTACTCCATGATTTTTCCAGGGACTGAGGTGAGGCTGACTGGCCTGTAGTTCCCCAGATCCTCCTTCTTCCCTTTTTTAAAGATGGGCACTACATTAGCCTTTTTCCAGTCATCCGGGACCTCCCCCGATCACCATGAATTTTCAAAGATAATGGCCAATGGCTCTGCAATCACATCTGCCAACTCCTTTAGCACCCTCGGAGGCAACGCATCCGGCCCCATGGACTTGTGCTCGTCCAGTTTTTCTAAATAGTCCCAAACTACTTATTTCTCCACGGAGGGCTGGTCACCTTCTCCCCATACTGTGCCGCCCCGTGCAGCAGTCTGGGAGCTGACCTTGTTCGTGAAGACAGAGGCAAAATAATTATTGCGCACATTAGCTTTTTCCACATCCTCTGTCACTAGGTTGCCTCCCTCATTCAGTAAGGGGCCCACACTTTCCTTGACTTTCTTCTTGTTGCTAACATACCTGAAGAAACCCTTCTTGTTACTCTTAACATCTCTTACTAGCTGCAACTCCAAGTGTGATTTGACCTTCCTGATTTCACTCCTGCATGCCTGAGCAATATTTTTATACTCCTCCCTGATCATTTGTCCAACTTCCACTTCTTGTAAGCTTCTTTTTTTGCGTTTAAGATCAGCAAGGATTTCACTGTTTAGCCAAACTGGTTGCCTGCCATATTTACTATTCTTTCTACACATCGGGATGTTTTTTTCCTGCAACCTCAATAAGGATTCTTTAAAATACAGCCAGCTCTCCTGGACTCCTTTCCCCCTCATGTTATTCTCCCAGGGGATCCTGCCCATCAGTTCCCTGAGGGAGTCAAAGTCTGCTTTTCTGAAGTCCAGGGTCCATATTCTGCTGCTCTCCTTTCTTCCTTGTGTCAGGATCCTGAACTCGACCATCTCATGGTCACTGCCTCCCAGGTTCCCATCCACTTTTGTTTCCCCTACTAATTCTTCTCAGTTTGTGAGCAGTAGGTCTAGAAGAGCTCTTCCCCTAGTTGGTTCCTCCAGCACTTGCACCAGGAAATTGTTCCCTACACTTTCCAAAAACTTCCTGGATTGTCTGTGCAATCTTAGGTGAAGATAGGCTCAAACTGCAAAAATCCAGGTCAAGCTCAGAGCTTGTCCAAAAAGTAAAATTTGGATTTGCGGTGAGGTTTGGCCCCTCTATCATATTTGAGCATTGATGTTTTAAAACTGTTTTTGTACTCAGTATGGTCAGAGAAGAAATAGGAATATGTTTATGCAATACTCCAATGTAGAACTGCAGATTAAGGGAAGTCTTCAGAATAATATAATAGCTAAAATTAGCACAAATGCATACATCTTACCACGGCAGTTTGCAAAAGGCAGATTTCTTTTTGTGTGTGGAGGAGAGGGCGGCAGGGGGAGGGAGGAAACTAAGAACACACTCATGCTTGAGCATAAATGAGAATTAAATTGACAAGTCCTGCAATTATCTGGGTTACAATACAGTCATGTAATTAGTATTACAATAAAATGTGCAAACCCAGGATTATTAAAGAGAATGCAATTTTTACTGCAACAAAAACTAGTGACAGCAAGATACTAAACCACAAGTGTGCTTAGAGGATGCTCTTCAATCATTCTCAATAGATACTGCATTTTTGCTTACAGGGAAATTTAAGTGGTTTTGTTTCAGCTGTGTGAATGTAGGAAAAGCATTGCTGAGAGGCACTGTTCACAAATGGTTGGTGGTATCGGTAACTGTGTGTAAGCAGGTGGATGTCTACCCTAGTACAGAGTGTACACACGCTGTGCCCTATGTAATCCAAATTTACTCCCTTCCTGAGGTTTAGCTTTATTTATAACTCAGACAATCATAAATTTAAACGCAACCTAAGCTTTCTCACCAGGCTTGGCTGTTCCTAGAAGGACACTCCACTCCCCCAAGTCCTAGTTCCCTCTGTCTCCAAGAGAGATATTAACCCTACTATACCCTAATTGGCCCTAATAATATCCACCTGCAGACATGACAAAGCAGTAACTTCTCTGCATCATTATGCAGGGATCTAGTTTCTATGCATAGAGGAGCTTGTATTCCTAAGGATGGCTCTAAAAACTGTCACCCTGTTAACTTCTATCCCCCACTGATTGCCTTTATAAAGATCTTTCTAAGATGGAAGTTATTGTCCATCACTGCTGTGAGGGTTGGTACTGAAATACAGTATTTTCAGTCTAAGTGATGTTCCCAGGAAAATTCTTTCACCTCCTTGGCATCTATCTATATAAGCTTTTCACTATTAGATTTTTTTTTTTCTTTTCTAGCAACGTTTTTTTTTTATTGCCCAAAAGTACAGCTGCATTTTTGGGGAGGAAGTACCTTTGAAATATTCTGGTTTTTTTTTTTCACAGAAAAATGTAATGAGGCTGCATCTTGTGAACATTCCTCATGGGCTAAGAGAAACAAGAGTCTCATGTTTAGCATATAAGAGTTGTCAAAAATCCCATAAACTGAAATGTCCAACCCTGCTTTTCTAGTAGGATTACTAAGCACTGCAAGGCAGGGTAGGGGGGAAACTTGTCAAAGTGTATCCGATCTTCCACATTCCCAAATTGGCGTGGCCTGGTGTATTTTTAAAATGCAGTTCTCTATGTAACTCTTTAGAGTCTGAGAGAAAACATGTTAGACGGGAGATGAGTAGATTTGTTTAAAAATGTGTGCTGCACTGTCCCAACATAATTTGTGTAGTATAAATTCAGATGTCCAGAGGCTTGGACAGAAGTGCAGAGATTGCACCAAACTTGCTTGTGCTGCTCTTACTTTAATCTTCAAAGAAAAGTCACCAGTGCCTCATGTTGATCAGATTACACTGCATGCCCTATATTCTATTCATGGCAAAACACATCCTCAGTGTAATTCCACCAAAGTCAAAGGATGAAATTTAGTCAACAGATGGTGTCAGTGATAAAAAAAAACATTCCTGGAGCAAGTTTGCTTTTTAAAACAAACAAAAAAGACCATAACAGCAAGATTGTAGCACTTTATTAGAGGATTGAAGACATTGAATAAACCCTGGCTTGAATGGGGGAAGATCAGAAAGCAGGTAAGGAGTTTAGACTAGAGGGCTAGAAATGAAGTAGAGGATCTGCGCCTCTCCTTTCTGATCCTCTCTTGAAGGAGATGGGCAATAACTGACTGAGAGAAGGAAGGACTAGAATGGGTGAGAAGCAGAGAGACCCATCTTGCTCTCACATGTTCCTAGAATGTACCCATCCCCTTAACTGGGCACCAAATACAGTTGTCCATAGTGGGCACTGCTCTTTACTGTTCCCAGGTTTGGCAGTTTTGCTCACTGACTTTGTTAGTTTGTTTCCCCTTTTCTTTATGTTGCAATCTCTTGTTTCCTTTTTGAAGGAAGCCTTTGCCCAAAGGTGAGTTTTAAAACATGCTCTAAAAATGGCCAGGGCTGGGTTCAACCGTATCTATTCTGGCCATTTTGGGAGATTGTAGCCAGGTCAGGGATATAGCTGATATAGAAAAGTGGGGATATCCTGAGGCGCCTGATCTATAACTCCCATTAGGCATCATGGTGGCATTTCCAAATCAAATTTTTCAGTTTGATATTTTACCAAAAGGTCTAAATCTTCCACAGGGGAGAAATATTTTCTCCTCATGTATAGTCCCAGAGAATCTGACCCTTTATCCTAACATGAATTAGAACTGGAATGGGTCGGACTGCTCCAGAACTGAAAATGTGCCTTGGCAAACTTGCCTCAGTGCGGGGCATGTGTGTACGTTCGTTCTGAAAATCTCCTCTGGGGCAACCAAGCTTAAAGGGCAGAGTAATCCTGAAACATTAGGGAGTTTTCAGAGTGCTCCTCTATTCCATCCAGAAGAAAGCCTGTTGGTGTAGAAGAGAGTTTGAAGTTCTGCCAAATGCACATTGGCTTTTTCTAGCAGGTCTGGAGGATTCAGTTGAGCTGGCTGCCGTCTTCATGTCCCATCTGTTCTGGGGCTGCCCTGTGGGCTGTGATTAGAAGCATGCAGTACTTTGAGTTACAACTGAAGCATAGAAACTTTGGAACACACATGCTTTGGGGACAATCAGCAGATTTAGCGGCTGCCATACTTAGCCTCCCAAATCTGGAGATCTATCAGAGATGGGTGGAGCCTCCTAGGAGCAGAGTACGCTCTAGGACAGAATGGTGGAAAAGGGAAAGTTACTCGCCAAAGGAGAATGAGAATCACTCATTCCAGGGCAGGGGGATCCAGTAAGGAAACTTGTTCTATAATGTATGGGTTTTTTTTCACTTGACTGTATCCGTTAACAATTCTTAATCAAACAAAAATCCTTCCTTGAAGTAAGGCAGATATTTTAAATTTCAAAAGCCAGAAGGAAAAAACCTTCCTGCTAGGGCAACAAATAGACCCTTTAATTTTTTTAAGGCTTTGACAGATTGTGGTAGTAACTTATTTTTACATTTCCTTTCATTAATTTTTTCCTCAGCAGTTGATCCCTACATTTAGAAAAAAAACAGAGAAGACAGAATGCAGCTGCTGTTTTCTATAAGTGGTTTTAATTCATTAGGTTTCTTTATTCCTCCTTCACTCCCCATCAGTATTACATCAGCTTCTATCTCCTGCCACAAGCAAGCATAATCCCTGTTGTGCTTTTTTCCAATATCCAATTTGTTATGATGTATTATGCATGCAAATGTAATTGCAGAGGAGGAGTTAAACTGAGTGCCAGTTTAAAGAGGTATGTTCCTTTGGCTGTGTCATTTACAAAGAGCAGCAGAAAGAAAAGTGAGAGAGAGTGATGCCTTAATGAAAGTCTTAGTTTGCCAAGATATCAGATGAAACAATGGGAGTGTCTTAATCAAACCACATCATCTCCTACACACAACAAGCTCCTGATACTGCTACTATTGCCATTGGGTATCTGGTAGGCTTTTTTTTCTTCCGTACCATCTACCATACTGTTTGTGTATCTGCAACTAATTAAACTGTTTGTCAACACCCAACTGAGCATAATCCATTTTTTCCCTAAGACCTGTGCAAACCTTTGAGATTCCATATGAGTTTCATGCCATTTTCTCAGAACACAGAATAAAAATATGTAATAATGAAGTGTAAATAGCATAATAGGTAAGTGTCTCAACCACAATATCATGAAAGACAATTTATAAAAATGTGTAGCTTTCAGTGCAAAAGAGGATAAAGGTTTTAAACACAATGAATGACATCATGTTTCCCAACACTGGAATTAAAAAGGAGTATCTATTAAACTAATGGTGTAAATATTTTGCTCTCTGGCTTTTTTTCCCTCCCTCAACAAATTCCAGTTGTAGAAAAACAGCTTTTAAAGCCAAACTTTTTTCTTTTCATGACTGAGCAACGTTTGCTTTCAGGGTATTTTAGCATTTTTCATCTCAAATATTTTTGCATCACCTCTTTAAGGGCCAACACCTGCCCTGAGAAGCCAGACCAGGTGCTGGACAGATGTGTGGGAGAAGCATTCATCCATTCAGACATGATGCAGTTTAGGAGGCTGTTTCCTCCATGTGCTCTCCACATAGCAATGGATCCCCTGGCCCTTGCCTGGGTTGCTCATGCCCTGACACCTTTCCACATGCAGCCTAACAGGTAGCACATGCAGAACAGCACTCCACACACTTCCAGGGCGAGGGGGTTCCACTATTGCCGTACACAATCAGTACAATGGAAACATTAACTTCAGCTCAAGCCCCTTCATGGTCACGGAGTAGAGAGATGGATTTGCCTTTAAGCTACATTGGTGGAACTCTATTGTCTTCAATGGACTGCACTGGTGTAACTATAGCCAGGATCTGGTGAAAATAAAATGTTTTATGCTAAAGGGTTTACTTAGACGGCGGGGGGGGGGGGGGGGAACAGCTGCTTGTTTCACAGAAGGTGCAGATTTAATCAAATTATCAGTATAAAGAAAAATAGGAAATCTTTCAAATGTCAGTTGGGATGTGACAGTAATATCATAAAGATCAACTGGAAAATCAGTTTAATATCATGTTCTCTTTTGGGGTTTGTTATCCTGTAACTTCAGAAGAGATCTTGTCTATCTCTACTCTATGTGGCGAGGGAATTCTGTGCCAAAAAAAATTAAAATTCCACACAATATTTTAAAATTCTGCATATCGTAGTTGTCAAAATAACACAATATAATCACACCAGTTTCAATTATTTTGGCAATTTATTTCAAAACACCTGTCAATGAGTGTATGTAACAATACGGACAACAAAAAAGATTCAGGAAACATTTTTTGACACAGATTCTTAACTGGGCATCTTCATACAGGACTTTTAGTAAATCATTTAAACTAAAATACAGAAATATATTTCCTGCACCCCTCAGAAGCGATGCAAAGGCGTGGGGGAGTCAGGTAATGGGGGAATTGAGGGAGAGGAAAGTAATTGCTGGGACAGAGCCTGGGAGTGAACCTCAAGGGTTGTTGGGTGGGAAAAGTATAGAACAGTATTTTTGGTGAGTGAGGGATTGTTGGGGCACCTCCTCCATACAGAACCTGTCTGACCCTTAGCCTCTCCCATGCAGTCAAGCACATGTCCCCTGTGCCCCTGCACCCCCATTCAGCCAGGTAGAGCTGCTTCTATCACCATATGGTCCTACAACACCCAGTCTCATTCAGCCCCTGGCTCACTATTGTCACCCTACTAGTTCCTGTGCCCCTGCCTCACTCTATCCACCCAGGCAGCTCTGTGTCTCCCCTCCTGTGCCTCCTCACTTGGCCCTTTGGGCAGGCTGTTGTGAGGAAGGCAACCACTGCTCCAGCCCATGAGCCTGCTGTCCTCTCTTATGGCATTACATCAGCGCCTGGTGGGTGGAAGATGTAAATGCAGCATGACCCCTCTTAAAGCTTCCCTTCGCCTCCTGGTCAGAATCAAATATTCTGTGAGAGGAAAAAAATCTACAGGGGCATTACTTGTGCAGTGGCAAAGAATTCCCCCAGGAGTAACTATCGTCACTAAATAGACATGTAAAGCCTGGTTTTCAATCCCCTTGCTTATTAAATGTCCAGCTAGATATTTATATGTACAAAGAACCAATTAGTTCACTCAGTCACAGTAACTGGAAGTGTGAATTAGGCAAGGGTAAGTGCATTATTTGTGCTGGGCCTAGGATTGAGAAAATCAACCCCCTGCAGTTTTCAGATCTCAGTACATAAATTGAGTGGCCACTGCTAAGGATGCCTTGCATACCAAGAAAGCTGGTGTGTATTGGGGCCCTACTCTTTGGTTAAGGACACATTATGTTACCAGGAAAGTGTATTGCAGGTGCTGCCATTTTGAGTTTCCCCAAACCCTCTCAAATAAAATAAATAGTTCTTACATAACCAGGGAAATGTCAATAGAATGATAGTCTTCAATTCTAGGGGAGAATCATAATTTTTTCTTTGATTGACGTCCCTGCTCCATTGAGGACTTGCATAGTAATGGATTGAACAAGTCCCTAATGAAAATAGTTTTACCCATTTATGATTAACTCAGAACAAGAAAAGAACCAATAAACCAGCAGAAAGGGTGGCACAAGTAGAGCACTGCTGTACTCCAGAGATCCTCAGCTACTGAAATGGCTTCATAAGGCTTCTCTAAATTGGGAGCCACAAAGATGACATACCACCTCTACCACTCCCCTCAGCTATGGCGCAACATTACATGCTTGCATGAAGCACTGCACAGCTGAGAATCCATCACTAGCTGTCAAGCTGAACTGCACAAATATGGTGCTTAGTCATCTCCTTCCAATCCAGAGATATTGGGGGCTTGATTTTTAAACCCTAGAAGGGGCATCCCCTCACCCTAATTTATAATGGAGATATACCTGTCTCATAGAACTGGAAGGGACCCTGAAAGGTCATCAAGTCCAGCCCCCTGCTTTCACTAGCAGGACCAAGTACTAATTTTTGCCCCAGATCCCTAAGTGGCCCCCTCAAGGATTGAACTCACAACCCTGGGTTTAGCAGGCCAATGCTCAAACCACTGAGCTATCCTTCCCCCGAACTGAGCTAGCCCTCCCCCATTGTACTTTAATATGAATATTTAAACTGGTTATGTGAATAAATATTAAAAATCAAGCAAATCACAAAATCCAGCAGAACCACAATGTGCATATGCCTGATTGTATTGATATAAGCCTTGTTCCTCCCCACTGCATCCTCTCCCTGCTGTTGTGTGACTCTCACGATGTGGTATATCATCCTCAATTTAGAGTTTAAATGGATGCTATGGGCTAGATCCTCAGCTAGTGTAAATCAGGATAGCTCCATTCACTTCTGACTTACACCAGCTATGGAGTTGTCCGTGTTTTTTGTAATGTATTTGAAACACCTGGCATACTTAGGGCACATTAAAATAATAAATATTAATAATTTAAAATGTCCAAACATCTTCTAGTGTTGCTTTCCATATTACTTCTATATGGATGTTTGTTTGCTTCTTTTCGTTTCCTGGCATGCTGTTTTTGGATAATATGACTAATTATTACAAATTTCTCTCTAGAAATCACTTTTCTCCAGACACCCTTCCTATGGGTGAAACTCTCTTATTCAAATAGTTTATTATACAAAGAAACAAACAAGGGGATGAAATTTGTGAAGTCGTAAATAGGAGTTATGAAATTTGAGTGGTGATAATGTCTTACAATGAAGAATAATCCTATTCTGACAGTCCATTTCAGAGGACAAAGCATTGCATTTTTATTGCTAGATCCTGAACTGCAGCCAAAATGTACTTAGCACAACTAGGGAGGAAGGTGGAAGTGAAGGTGTCTCTAAACCACTTAGGCAATCCTCAGCCACATCTCAGTTTGGTCCCTGGTGTGATTTAAAGCAGCTTCAGGCTGCACTAAATTGTGTCTCATGGCCCATAGCCGCAAGAGGCAGTGGTGAATCACTACAGTATCAGGACACTCTGATTATGTCCAGTTTCCCCTGGGAGCACTCCCTATGCAGAGGAGGGGTGGGAAAATAATGTAGACTGCTGTGCCAACTTTACATCACCCAGCAATTACACAAGGTGATTCCCAAGGATCCATTTAAGCCATTTTCCCAGGTGCTTTCTGCCACCTGAGGCATACAAAGCAACCAGAACAGACCCAACAATCTGGCCACACATTTGCAAAGCTACAAGAACTGATCTATTCCACATGAACCAGAAAACTGCTTTTACTCTTTACTCTATACATGTCTTAGCTCAACTTTGAGCAAAAAGCATCTAGTTTATTAAAGGAACTTCCTTCAAATAGTCTGTTCAGTACAAACATCTGAATACCCTTGTGGTACCATTATTTGTCATTACAGTTTCCACTACTCCTCAGATGTATGGGTCAATTTAAAAAAGCTGTCTTTTTCTTAATTTTAAGTGTGATGACAGCTCTGTTTCTATAGCCCATTCATCCCAAGTTGCATGAATTCACCAGTAATGTATTTAAGCAGTGAGTTACAAGCAGCTACAGCATAAGTGATAATAGGCAAGATGAAAAAGGACATGTTATCAAGACTATGAATGGGGTGTTAAAATGCATTCATCTCAAGCCAAAAGGAGAATCAAAATTACAGAAATCAATTAGGAATATTTAAGAAGAACAAGTCTCTGTTTCCCCATCTCCTAGCAGAGGCAGCTTGTAAAATTCTCCATGTACATTTATATATATTTTATGTACCAAAACTTTCCAAACAATTTTGACTTATTTCTCTTTATACTATATGACAGCTAAAAGTCCATGGAAATAACAGTGTTATTCAGTTATCCAGTCAATCTCCTTGCTAGTAAATGTAGGGTTGTTTTCTATATTTCCTAATGTCAAGTGGAGGCTCTTGCAGTGGGGCCCTGCCCCACTTAAAAAAAATTAGAGAAAATATCAGAATAAAATAAATATACCTTCATGCCAAGCCTATGCACTGTTCATTGTTATAAAGTATTGCTCTCCAGATGAAGGTTCCAGGCAGGGGCAGCTGCCGTAGGCACCAACTTCTGCTGTTCTCAGGGGGTGCTCAACCCCCTCCCATCCCCCCCAAGCCACGCCCCCACACCACCATTTCCCCCTTGCCCCTGCCCCACCTCTTCCTGCCCCTGCTCTTCCCCCTCCCCCCAGCACCTCCTGCACACCGCCAAACAGCTGATCCGTGGCGCTGGAGGCGCGGGGAGGGAGGAGGAGGAGCTGATCGGCAGGGCAGCTAGTGGGTGGGAGGTGCTGGGGGGGAGGTGCTGATCCACAGGGCTGCTGGTAGGTGCTAAGCACCCACTTTTTTTTTCCGTGGGTGCTCCAGTCCCAGACCACCCATGGAGTCAGTGCCTATGGCAGCTGCTCCAAGAATGAGTCTCACTGTATGGTGCATATTCCATCAGTGAACTCTAAATCAGAACCAGTGATGACATGCAGGATTTCGTTGAACAGCCCTGGCAAACATAGCAGACACTTAATAAGACCATTTAGAGCTAAGGTAAGTTACAGCTCTTCACCTACAAGTTGGATCTAGAATCATCACAAAATGTGTGGAAGGGCCATGGACAGAGTGCTGCTGTCCTCCAGTCATTCCCAGCTGCTGGAATGGCCACCTGGGAGCTGTGGGAAACTAATATAACTTATAGCACCACTAAGACTTGAACTTCCTTACGCAATGGAAAGTGAAAAGGTGGCCAAAAGCCATTTTGCTGGTGACTCAGAACTGTGCTGAGTGCAAGAGGGTCAGACCTGAGGATCTGACACTCACAGTTTTGTGACTCACAATGTTACTATTTTGGATCTGACACATAATGCTTCTTGGTCTAGTGTTAGTACCTTGGGCAGTAAGTGATATAAAGCAGGTAAGAAACTCTTCATGGTTCCATTTCAGTTAGGTACATAAATGTGTCACTAACTTTAAGCACACGAGTGGTCCCACTGAAGTCATGTACCTTGATGAATCAGGGCCTGATTCTAGTCTAGCTAAAAAAAATTTAGTTTACCGGGTATGCCTTTATGATTCATCTGTTTGTTTCTTTGTTCCAAAATTTATTAAAGAAGAATTGCATATCAAAAGGGAAACAGGTTTCACAGTTTTGGCTTTGAAGCTGGGAGTCACCCACACAAAACTGACTGAATTTTCAACATGGTGTCCCACACAGAGAGAAGCTAAGAAACATGATTTTGAGCAATGGCTTTCAGTTCAAGATGAGTTAATTAATAGTTGCTGGCAATAGGCTTTTTATATGTGTTTCAATTAGAGTGAAAATGTGCAAACACTGGATGGGCTAAGGATACTGTATTTCTTTGTTCTGTAGCATAAATACAAAATAAGCCAGTGTTGCTTTCATATTTTCTACAGATCTAATGGCTAGGCAGTTCAGATCCAGTTCTGCTCATTTGATAAGGCTGCCCAGGCCACTTGCATTCTTTTCATATTGAGTCTAAAATGAATTTGAATTATCTATTGCTTGTTCTAAACTTCTGCCTTTATTTTTCCAATCCTATCTTTTTTAAAATGAATAATTTTCACTACCTCATGCAATCTTCTAAATTACTTTTTAGAGTACTGGCTATTAATATTTTAGGTAGCTGTGATGCTTTACTTTATAGTCTTCAATTTTATTTTACATTTCACAGGTTCCTTGTTGCAAACAATCCTATAGGCAATTTTCTCACATTGCAACTATTCCTTGAAAGATATGCTAATGTTGCAAGGCACTTGCAATACTGGGGGTTAAGTTAATCACCCAAAATGAGTTGTATTGCTATCAGTGGTGTATAAAGACATCCCATAGTGAATTACTAGCAGACTAGCATTAAAGCTACGTTTACAAAATACCCGAAGCTGAAGATGGGCAAAAATAATCATTCATTTCAACGTCCATTGAGCTAAGGAATCAGTTATTTGTTATTTCTGGGCTTGAAGCTACCAAATATAAATAAAGTGACTGCATTTCCTTTTAAAACAATATTATTGGGTAAACCTTTGTGGATCACGTAAAGTGTCTGTGAAAGACAAATACTGACTGGCAGTTCTCGTCTTTCTATTAATATATTTGTAAAGAAAAGGAACTGCTGGCTTGCTGTCTGTTTAAGGCAAGCTGCATGAAATTCTGGACACCTACAGAGCAAATTGATGTATTATATATACTACATCAGTTAAAATGACACTTGAACAACATCTACAACCTTGATACTTATTTACAAGTAGCCAGGAGGGTGTGTATAATAGATGTATTTATTCTTTATGCAGTATAATTCTCTGCATGTATTTTATCCTTCCTTTAAATACAGAGAGAGATGTTAGGATCCTACAGAGTAAATGACTAGCTGGACATCTCAACATGCCCCTAAAATACCCAAGAGGGTAAACTTTGGCCACTATGCACAGGTGCACAGGATGCACCTTTTCTATAATAGAGTTTTCTATAATAGACAGCATTGTACTGCAAATGCAACACCTATATTTAGGACTATCCTGCTGCCATCAAACAAAGTCATCTCTATGCTTGCTGAGCACAAAGGAGCATTTAGATATGCAGGCTGAAGAACATAGTTTGGCTCCTCTGCCGGCCCTGATTTTTATTGGTTGCATCATGTGTAATGTCATAGTGCTGTTCTGTATGGACAGTAGATTAAGGAGTTTTAGAGAGCCTTAATCTGTTCTGTCAGAAGGGTATTTTCTCAGCAGACTGACTGCTTAGAAACAAGCAGAGGTAAATTCAGGGCTGCATTTTAAAACAGCAGTAGAGCAGTACTTATAATGATCTAGATTTCTCTTTCTTGTCTGGAAAAAAATTGAAATAGGATTTAGTTACATTATAGTGAGATGCATTTTTATGAGGACAAATATATTTTGAAGCACAACTTAGTTTACTTGAAAAGATAGGGAGCGTGAGGGAAAAGGTTTACATGGAACATAGTATTTATTTGCCATGCATATTTGATATGAGTTCATTAAATACGCAATAGAAGTGTCAACATAAAGTGCTGTTTAGATCCTACTATAAAAACGAACTTCATTGGTATTAAAATTGGAATGCACTAATCTGTGGTTAAATACAAACCTTATTTGCTATATGGCAAAGAAATATTTTGTTGACTATTGTTAAATAACCATATACTTAGCCTAATTTAATTTGCTCTTCATTTGTAAAGTCTGATAGTCAATGTAACTGGCACTTTTACATACCATCCATTTGCCACTACATGGATTTTTCCTCTCACCCATTGACATTCAATCATTAAGAATTATCACCAGCCTGTGCGTAATTTAAAAGTATTTTCTCAGTCTCTCTGGACCATTGCCAATCCTTCATAGAAAGAGGGGGGAAAGGGGGCATCTCTTCAAGGAATTTTTTTCATATAACATACATTCATCTGACTGAGCCATAGCATACAAATATATTCAGTGGTAAAATAGTGTTTTGCAAGATGGAGGGAAACTTCTCTGAGATTTAGAGGTTAGATTCTAAATATGGTTACACTGTTTTTTTACTGGCGTAACCATGTTGACTTCCTTGGAGTGACTTCTGAGCTAACCTCCATATGGCCAAATAATATCAGTGTTATTTTTTCAATAAAGAAGAGTATTCGCTAAAAAAAGAGTAATGTAACGTTATTTATGATCAGTCATTTTACGTTTCTCATAGTCCCTCTCCAAATTACAATATTCCCCATTCTTCTTATTCCTTCTCCTCTCCCATAGCTTCATTGCAACAGTCTGTTCCTACGTCTCTAGTCTTCTCCACTTTATTCTCTGTGGGAAGGATGGTAAGACTTCTCAAGCAAGCCTAAGACTTTAAAAATATGCTTTCAATAGTAGCCATTAGAATCACACAGAAAACCCATATTGCTTGTGATAACAAAGGATTCAGAAGGTATGTTGGTACCTGTAATTATCAGGTAAATGTACTAATATAGAATAAAATGGAAGCCGTGTTTTATTTTTTTTAAGAGGTGCCTTTCTCAATAGTTTTGTATTATTTTTATTTTTAAATAATTGGTTAATGCTACAGTGAAGAGGAACATAACTGGGAAGGCATTAATATTGCAGAAAGGGATCTGGGGGTTACAGTGGATCACAAATTACTCCTGAGGGAATTCTGCACCTAAAAATTATGCACACAATATTTTAAAATGCTGCAAATTTTATTTGTCAGTAAATAAATGTGGCTCCAGCATAGCAGTGGGAAGCACAGGCCACTGGCTGCATTGAGGTGGGAGATCACCCTGAAGCCCCCACTTCCCCCAGTACGGGGACTTGGCATGAGGCTGCACCTGACCCTGACACAGTGCAAGGGCTGGGCCTGCCCCCAAAACATTCTGGGGCACTGCCCCTCTGTGCAGGTGCACCAGGTGTGGGTAGGCAGGCTCTACCCAGCGGGATCCAAGTGTGGATGGGCTTAATGTGGGGGGGTCTGGGTGTGGGGAGATGGGGTTTGGTGGGGGTGTCTGGGTGTGGGGAACTCAGTTTGGGGTCTGGGTGCTGGGGGAGCTTGATGGGGTGGGGGTCCAGATGCAGCTGGTGGAGGTCTGGGTGTAGGGGTGGAGGTCTGGGTGTAGGGGGCTCGTTGGGGGAGTCCAGGTGTAGGGGTTAGGGCTCGTCAGGGTGAGGGTTTGATGGGGCTGCTTAATGGGGGAGCCCCAGCTGTGCTGAGGGAATGCCACATGCCAGGATCTCGCTTCCCGCCATGATTCTCCTATCCCATTTTCTTCCCCATCTCATCCCCCTCCCCCACAGCCCCATGCCCCATCTACCTCCCCTGTGACATTCCCCTCCCCCTTTCCTATTCCACCCACCTTTTTCCCCCAATGTCTATTTCCCCCACCTGCTCATCCTCCCTTCCCTCATTCTCCTCCCCAGCTCCACCACGGGCACTCACTTTCGCACAGAAAACAGGAAGGCTCCCAGCACACAGAAGCGGAGGACAACTGGCACTAGGACCCAGGAGGCGGTGTTCAGCTGGAGTTCAGTTCAGAGTCAGTGGACTGACTGCACCAAGATGCAGCCTCCTACAGCTGGACAGCTCTGCACTTGGAGGGGGGAGGGGCAGTGGCACATAATCCCATTGCCCCCCGTGTCTCACCTCCCTTTGGGAGGGGCAGTCCCCCCACAAAACTGCACCCATGGTCGTTCCCCACCCCCACTCCCCGGCATGGCTTCCTTTTGCTTCCCTGCTGTTTTCTGCAGGGAAGCACAGGAATTCTGCGGGAGGTGGGGGCATTTTCTGTGAGTGCGCAGTCCCACAGAACTACCCCGGAATAAAATTGAATGTGAGTCAATAATGTGGTGCTTCTGCAAAGAAGGCAAATGTCATTCTGGGAAGTATTAACAGGAGTGTTGTATGTAAGACACTGGAAGTAATTGTTCCACTGCTTGGCACTGGGGAGTACTGTCTCATTCTGGGTGCCACACTTGAAGAAATATATGGACAAACTGGAAGGAGTCCAGAAGAGATCAACAAAAATAAGAGGTTTAGAAAACATGATCTGTGAAGAAAGGTTGAAAAAATTGGACATATTAAATCTAGAGAAGAGAAGACTGAGGGGGAGACATGGTAACTCTTCAACTATGTAAAAGGTTGTTACAGAGACTATGGTGATCAATTGTTCTCCATGTCCACTGAGGGTAGATCAAGAAGTAATCAGTATGGGAAATTTAGGTTAGATATTAGGAAAACTTTCAAACTATAAACCTAGTTAAGAATATTTGGAATCCATGTCATTGGAGGTTTTTGAAAACATTTGTCAGGGATGGTTTAGGTATAACTTAATCCTGCCTCAGTGCACAGGGATGGACTAGGTGACCTCTTGAGGCCCATTCATGGTCTCCTTTTCTAGGATTCTATTATTCTATACATAGGCACCTACTCTGTGGGTGCTCTGGGGCTGGAGCACCCATGGGGAAAAATTAGTGGGTGCTCCACACCCACCAGCAGCCACCTTGCCACCTCCTCTCCCCCAGCGCTTCCCACCCGCCACCTAACAGGTGTTTGGCAGCACTTAGGACTTTCCAGGAGAGAGGGGGAGGAGCAGGGACGTGGCGCACTCAGGGGAGGAGAAGAGGCAGGGCAGAGGCGGGAACTTAGGGGAAGGAGGTGGAATAGGGGCAGAAAGGGGGCAGGGACTTTGAGGAAGGAGTGAAATGGGGGTGGGGTGAGAGCAGTGCAGGGGTGGGGTTAGGGGCGGGGGGGAAGTTGACGCCTATGATTCTATATCAATCCGTCAGATAGATAGGCAAGACTCTGGACAAACATTGGTTTGGGTCTTGTGTGGAAAATGTTCATCTCTGACAAAACATATACCCACAAAAAATGGGGAAAGAAAAGAAGTACTTGGTCTAAATATTCATGGAGGAGAAAACAGCTAAAAGATAGCATGTTGTACATGGTGAGTTCATTACATCCTTCATTAAAGATTATAATGAAAAACAGATTTTAATAGTAAGGTATCATTCAAAATAATTAGACAATTAGATGAAATACCTCATTAAATAATGAGAATTGTGTGATATGAAACACTGATGGTTATTATTTTCCATTGTAAAGTACATGAGTTGTCATTGGTCATGTATAGCTCACTATCACTGTGTCATGGGCTCTACTTGTGGTTTTTCCTCTGTGTAGGGAGTGGTGCAGGGTTGCACTGTGCCGGGAGAGCACTGGGAGGTGGTGTGACTCTGGGAGGAACAGTACCTCTGAGAGTTTCTGGCATGCAAAGGACACATGCCTACTGCAACAACACCCCTTCAAATGGTACAGCAGCATACACCTCCCCACCCCCCACCCCACAGCATGGCTATGTGCCTCTCTTTATGATGTACTTTGTACCCCAGGGACTCTCACTAGCATGGTGCATCACTATGTTCAGGAAAGCCCAGAGACTGCCTTTGTAACTGCCTTCTGCCTAGGAAGCACACAAGGCATTAGGAAGGCTCCTTGTTCCATGTAACACATAAAGGTTAATCACAGCCTGGCCTCATGCTAGCTAACAGAAGTATATTTAATTCAAATGGTTGTTACACTGTATTTGTGTGAATCTGCATTAATATTGTACCATTATAAAAGATGTGAGCCTTCAGCTCTGACAACAGCCTCACCGAAAAGTATTTCTCTGGACTTTCCTCTTGGTTTGGTCACATGCAGCCCATTGAGCTGTGACAAGGAGTGGGGTTGACCTACTTCAGTCCACAAGAGCTAACGGAATGGGGGGTTAACCATTAGAAGAATGGCTGAGCCTAAGGTCGTTTATCATTTAAGAATACATAATTTGCCCAAGTGCATTCCTTAGGGCTGCTAGGGATTGCTATGGGATGAACTAGAGAGTCCACAGCTGTTTTGAGGAGAGTGAAGATCAGGACTTGTAGGAGGAGAATAGTATTATTAACCAACATGAGTTAAAAGTTCTACAGGGGATATATAATTGTTTTGTGTAACTCATAGAAAAGATTTATTGTCCTCTGTTCTCTTTGATAACCAAGATTTAATAATGTTATTTTTGTTTGTTTAAACAGCAACTGTTGAGATTTAAATAGTGGCTGTGCATGAATGTTCACTGATAGCTAACATTTTGGAAGCAACACAGTTTGTTTTTTAACAAACAATTTGGGCCAATTTCTGCTCTCAGGTATACCAGTCTACTGACCTGACTTGCAAACAATACATTTCTTTGCATTTACACTGGATTAACTGGGAGCAGAATTTGGCACTTTGCCAATATGTTCAGACTTGTCCTGCATAGATCCAAAATGTCAGTTAGAAATAATGTGAGCTTTGTCATATTAAAATGATTTTAGTGTCCAAAGCAGGCAACGCAAAATGGCCCTCTAAAAGACCATACCACCTGCCAGTGTTGATTTAACGAAGCAAGAGTTTCAATGCCATTTGAAACCAACAGACATATATTTGTGTGCTTCCATATCTCAAACAGCTCATCAAAACTGTATGAGGGGACAGGGAGAAAACCATTATTAGGCTGAGGCCAAACATGCCAAGTTTTAGCCTGAGAGGAATTTGTATCCTGAAGTTATAAGCCACTGAAACTAGGTGTTTATAATAGAAATGCCATCTTACCCTTATCTATAGTGGCACTACTGCTTTGCTATAATATCCTCTCTCCTAGCATCTATGAAATTGTAATCTGTCCTATAGCTGGTAACTGAGGAGAAGATGAAACCAAGGGACATGCTCTGAACTGCCTTAATTTATCTGCACTAGTTTTTTTTTCACTGACACGCAGAACGGAAAGGTGAGCAGAGGGGCCTGAAGTTAGACAGCTGAGTGCCTCGGACATGCCCGAGAGAAAGCACAGCAAGGCACATGATGAGCGTGTGCATCAGTCACCAGATTTTGCTTTTATACCTCAATCTGTTTTTAACTTTTTCATTTTACAAAGCAGACATGGAAACAAAAATGTTTCTGATTTCTGGAGGTTTCATCTGCAATACTTCTCTTTCAGCCCAGTGGCTCTAAGAGAAATTCAGTATATATAGAACCTAAAGATGTTATCTCTGCAAGTTCTCTACACTGTACAACATCAATGTCACCACTCTACCAACACAATAATAGTGCTGTAGTGTAGTATAACAATAATGAATTTCTCTTCGATTACAGCCTATGACAATATCAGTTGATAGGCATGATATGATGGGCGTGTCACATAAACACAGCTTTTGTTATGCAGTGTTATAAAGTATTTGTTTTATGACTACTCAGTCATTTCCAGTTACTGAATCAGATACCCTGTTCCCTGTCTTTACATTCAATGCAGCTGTGGTTGATTGTATCTTTGGTAGTCTGAGACAATAGTCATTTTTCGGGATAGCCATGTTCATACCTATTTTGGTCACTTTTCCACTAACATTCACGAAGAAGAGGTTTTTGTCTCTCCAACTGTTGTAGAATGGGATTCTTACAGTGATTACCTATATTCCCTTGTGAAACAGTGTGTTTGTACCAATGAGGGTATTGGCTATTTGGTAGAGCTTTCAGTGTGGAGCTTTGGCATAGGGCCTATGTCTCCAAGAGCATCTCACAGCTGGGCCTGGGTTCTGTACAAAACCAGATGAAACTTGTTGCTCTTGACTGAGTTTTGTTTTGCGTCTGAGGATCTGTTCAGAGGAACACGTCAAACTGATATGATTCCAAATGGAAGAAAGGAGTTGGCACAATACACCATGATCCAGAATCACTGACTTTAACACTGCTCCACCTACCATCTATTTATGTAACTGGTTTCAGTTCATCTCATGTGCATCACATGGAACTGTTTGGGTGAAGTGCCAGAGGGGCTTTCTTCTGGGCATGATGTAGTTCAGCTTTTACACAGCCCTTCTAGTCTCATTCTTTCAGAAATCATCCTTGTTAATACTCAGCTTTATCCTTGTTTTACCTTCAATTACCTTGTATTTATCTTTTTATTCACTTAGAGCTCTGAGAGTGCTGCCATCCTGGCTGGCACAGATAGAGGACTGGCCACCAAATGATTTCTTAAAACTCCAACATCACCAAGACTTCTGCTAATTGTGGTCTCTATAATGCCCATAAAACAAAGGCCTGTATCTGGAGGGGAGGATTGTGAAGTCTGACCACCATATAAGGCACTAGCCTGTGTCAGGGAGTGTATGGAGTCTGACCACCCAGTAAGAGTTCAACGTGGTTCAAGGAACCTTTTGAGTTGGGCAATACCACTGGGGCACTAGCCAAGAGCAGTGCTTGCACTCAGTTGTGTGCAAGGACTGGACTTTTGATTCATACATTCCAAAGCCAGAAGAAACCATTGTGTTTATCTAGTCTGAGTTCTTGTATAACACAGGCCACAGAACTTCCCTAAAATACTTCCTAGAGCATATATTTTAGAATCTTGATTTAAAAATTGCCATTGATGGAGAATCCACCAGGGGCGCGATAAATTGTTCCAATGGTTAATTACGCTTCCAATTAAAAATTTACACCTTATTTCCAGTCTGAATTTGTCTAGCTTCAATTTCCTGCCACTGGATTGTGTAATATCTGTGTCTGCTAGATAGAGTTCCCCATCCTGTAAATATCACCTGCATTCTTTATTCCTAGATTCTAGCTGTACTAATATGCATTTTGTTTGCTTGCAGCCCAACTTACCAAGCAATCCAGATCTCTCTGTATCAATGACCTGTCTTCTTCATTATTTACCACTCCCCCAATTTTTCTGTCCTCTTTAAACTTTATCAGAGATGATTTTATGTTTCCCTCCAGGTCAACTGATTTTAGAAAGTTAAATAGCATAGGGCCAAGAACTGATCCCTGCAGAATCCTACTAGAAACACTCCCATTTTGTGATGATTCTTCATTTACAGTTGCATTTTGTCATGTGGTACCAAGTCAGACACCTTACAGAAGTCTAAGGGCTGGTCTACACTGGGGGGGGGGGATCGATCTAAGATAAGCAACTTCAGCTACGAGAATAACATAGCTGAAGTCAATGTATCTTAGATCGATTTACCTTGGGTCCTCACAGCGCGGGCTGCGGTTCCCCCGTTGACTCCGCTTCCACCTCTCGCTCTGGTGGAGTTCCGGAGTCGAAGGGGAGCGCATTCGGGGATCGATTTGTCATGTCTAAATGAGACATGATAAATCGATCCCCGATAGATTGATTACTACCCGCCAATTCGGCGGGTAGTCTGGATGTATCCTAAGTATATTACATGGATGCTATCACCTTTATCAACCAAACTTGTAATCTCATCAAAAATAGACATCAAGTTAGTTTGGCAGGATCTATTTTCCATAAACCCATTCTGGTTGACATTAATTATATTACCCTCCTTTAAATCTTTAGTAACCAAGTCCAGTATCAACTGCTCCACTATCTTGCCAAGGATCAGTGTCATACCGACAGGCCTATAATTGCCTGGGTCATCCTATTTACCCTTGTAAATATTGACGCAACATTAGCTTTCTTCCAGTCATCTGGAACTTCCCCAGTGTTCCCAGACTTATTGAAAATCAACATTATCAGTCCAGCGAGCTCCTCGACCAGCTCTTTTAAAACTCTTGGAGGCAAGTCGTCTGGACTTGCTGATTTTAAACAGGTCTAACTTTAGTAGCTGCTGTTTAACGTCTCCCTGATTGACCTTTGTACTGCAGATGGAATCTGTGCAGGAGTCAGCCACAACCTAGCCTTGTGGAAGCAATTGCCCTAGATAATATCTTCTCTTTTAATAGTATAGCTTGTTGAAACTTTTTTTAACAGGTTTTTGACAAAAAAAAATTGCCAAGAAATATTAACATTATAAAAATAGTTTTAAATTGCCATAAATGTTATTGAATAGTTATAGAAATTTTTCTTTTATAAGTAAAGTGGCAACCCTTTTGATGATCATTTTAAATCAAATTTTGGAATTTAAAAAATTGAAATGTATTTTACAAAATAAATATAGTCCATATCAAATCCTCTGAAATGGGAATATGTGGTATCTACATGACATTGGGGGAGAGACAGTGTAGTGAGAGATGGAGGAATAGTTTTTGTTCTTGCTAAAGTTTTGGAGACTGTAACTCTTAGCCCATTTGAAAAGGACAGGTGTATTTCTTGTACATGGATAGTATGTCAAATATTGTTATATGCTACACATGCATGGATTGTAATGTTTAAAGGGGGCCGCTTTTATATTAGAAAACATATGAGTCAATATATGATCTTCCATGTCTCCATTATATAAAACATACATTATTTGTATAGCACTAACATACAAGTTTTATGTTTTGTTCCACTTGGGAAAGATGTTTCAGGGACAGGTCTCCTTCCCCAGGGCTGTTTGTAAGAGCTGAATAGGAGCTTCCTACATCATGGATAGACGTGAAAGGGCCTGTCTGTAATGTCTCAGTATTCCATTCAGTTGGATAGTTGTTGCCTGTTTAAAACAGGCTGCTGTGCAGAGGAAGCCTTTGCTGCCCTTGCAATAGAGCATTCCAGGCTGAAGTGGCAGCTCTGGAAACAACAGTTGGAGAGGGGAGAAGAATGAGAGCTGTGCAGAGTAATAAGGTCTGTGTTCTCCTTTGCCATTAGGGTAACAGTTGCTTGGAATTTGAAAGAGTTGTTTTTTTCCTTCTTCACCCCCCCGCACCTCCCTCCGACTACACTAGAAAGAAACTAACAAAAAGAGCCAGGGGTGGAGAAGTGTGGAGTCATTAGTGGCAAGCAGCCAAGGCAGACAGAACAAGAATACAGGGTAGGCATAGTTTAATTTAGAAGCAGATTTTAGTTCTCTGGTAAGGGAAGGTGAAGCAGGAAGGCACATTGGGAAAACAGTCATTAACTAATAGAAGAGATTAGGAAACTGTGCTGTCTTGTTAATTAAGGACCTGATTCTACCAACTTTACTACTTGGTGTGAAAATCAGGCTCTGAAGTACCTAGAAGGGTTAAATAAGCGAAAGACATTACTTAAAGGAAGGACTGGCACCATCCAATTTTCGATGTCTCGGGTATGTCAGTTAGTTTTGATTGGACACATCTGGCGCATGGTAGTATTTTCTGCACCCTGATTGGATGAGTGTACCTCATACCACCAAGGTTATAGCGTGAATACCCTGTTTACAAGTTCAATAGATACTTTCTCCACTATTCACTTAAAATTCCCTGTATTTTTTAAACATTCCGTCTATTCAACATGTGTATTAGTCTGTTTATGGGAAACAAGCACAAAAGGAATGCAAAGAGCCATGTTAAGTGGATTGATAATATGGGGGACATAGGAAATCCTAAAATAGATATAGACAGATTCACAATATGGAAAATATTTGTAGATATTAGTCCAGCTGTAGTCATCAGTAACATTCAACAACAGAGACATAATTCATTACCATCACATGGACCCTATTCCCGACCCTATCTAGTAACACTCTTTGACCAATCACCATAAAATTTGTTCGAAGTGTTTTGATTAGTAGTAAAATATATTGCTTGAAATCCACTATAAAAAATTGTAGTGTTGATACTGTGATACCAATAGCTATAGGTAAGCTTAGTTTATAGCCCTAGCTACTTAATCTGTTGTGCACCTCCTCAATATCCTTTCTGCTGTACAATATACATTGCACTGTATGCTAGGCTCCACCCACTCACAGGTACAGGAAAACAAGGCAACAGGCTAAAGAGCTTGGAGACCTTTGTATTTCATATCTATTATGTTGAAAGGTTTCAGAGTGGTAGCTGTGTTAGTCTAGTTGTATCAGCAAAAACAACAAGAAGTCTTTGTGGCATCTTAGAGACTAACACATTTATTTGGGCATAAGCTTTTGTGGGCTAAAACCATAAGAGCCGACTCCAGGGCTGGAGCACCCACGGGGAAAAATTGGTGGATGCTCTGCACCCACCGGCAACTCCCCGCCCTGCCCACCACCCCAGATCACCTCTGCCTCCTCTCCACCGCCTCCCCGAAGCGCACCGCCGCGTCCTGCTTCTCCCCCCTCCCTCCTAGCGCTTGCGCCGTGAAACAGCTGTTTTGCACGGCAAGTGCTGGGAGGGAGGGGGGATGAGGAGGAATACGGCGCGCTCAGGGAAGAGGCAGGGCCAGGTCGGGGATTTGGAGAGGGGTCCAATGGGGCATGGATGGGGGTGGAGTCGGGGCAGGGCCGAAGTGGGGGGGCACAAGCACCCACCAACGCCAAGGAAAGTTGGTTCCTGTGGCTAGATCCCACTTCATCAGATGCATGGAGTGGAAAATACAGGAGCAGGTATAAATACATTAACAGATGTGAGTTGCCTTACAAAGTATGAGGTCAGTCTAATGAGACAATTCAATTAACAGGAGAATATCAAGAAGGAAAAATAACTTTTAAAGTGGTAATGAGAGTGGCCCATTTCAGACCATTGACAAGAAGGTGTGAGTAACAGTAGGGGGAAATCTGTATTGGGGAAATTAGGTTTAGGTTTTGTAATGACCCAACCACTCCCAGTCTTTATTCAGACCTAAACTCCTGACCAGACATGCCAAACCCGCCCCAAAAATAAAAAACCGCAGAAATTGGGCTTGTTTTTGGCTTAATTGTCTTGTGAGTTGCTTGTTGGCTAGTTTTTGGCTTGTAGCTTGTTTGGCTTGTAGCTTGTTGCTTCTTTTTTTTTTTTGGTCAGCTCACGGCAAGCAGGGGCAAGGGGCAAGCAGGGGCAAGGGGGGGAGAGAGTCAGGGGTGCACAGCAGGCCCACCACCGTCCCAGACTGCACGCCGGGGGAATCTAGTCACATACAGTGTTGGGGTTCTTAGGGACGGGCTTGTTTTAGCCTTGTTTTGAAATAGGATAAGCTTGATTTTGGGCTTATTGTGAAAGTCAGGGTGCTTATTTTACCACATGAAAGTTGGCAACTGTGCTCCTGACATCTATTTTCCAATTTGCTATCTGGAACTAGCTAAACTATACCAGGGGGGCTGGAATCATTTTTATAGTGTGGGGATGGGGGGATGCTCAAAGCAGAAACCATGTATTTGGTTGTTATAACTAGTTCAAGCCAGGGGGTGCTGCTGTATACCCAACAACCCCTAGTTCCAGCATCCCTGAACTGTACTGTCTGGCCCTTACCTTCCTTTTCCTAGTATAAAAGGACCAGACACCTAAGAGGCCATAGACATGAACATTTATAAATGTACAGTTCCATTCAGAAAAAAGTCTGAGTGGGTTCAAATTTCCTATACTATGTTTCTATTGGTAGTTAAGAAAATAAGTCCATACACTTTCCTTTGCAAAATTGCACTCCCTGCATAAATAATATTTAGATAAATGGATTCCTTGTCCAACATGCTTGTTTTCTAACAGTTGTTAGGACAACTCACAGCAGTTGCCATCCAAATTGGCCCTAACTTGTATCACCCATGCACTTTACTGCATTTCCTGACACTCGTCTTTTGTCCTTTTTCCAGATGTCCTTCGTTACAGAGATAATTCTGTGAACAGGTGCACTAATGCCTGGAAATGCCAACTGAAATTCAATAAATAAATCAACTTATGGAAAGAGTTAATCTTTTTTATTTTATTGTATTAGCTTCTAATGAATTGCATCCTCTTTGACACAAACACTTTTCTTAGCTATTGAGTAATATATGTTCATATTGCTGAGGTTTGACATTAAGGCCACATTTTCTAATAAATAGGCACAGGACTGCATGAAAGAAAGAAAGAAAGAAAGAAAGAAAGAAAGAAAGAATAACACTTGTCCCGTGGGCACACCTTAACATTCAATGTGGCTTTACTTTACAAGTTTCAACAATGTTAAAATGAGGTATTTTTCTAGAACTAGTAATATCCATAGAATTGGAATGAAATTTTTTAAGAGCACCCACTATATATTTACACAAACTGGGCAAGTGCACATGTAAATTATTATTAGATGCCTAACTAGGAACTTGGATGCACAGTTAGCTAATTTCCATTCCAGCTGGGGTAATTGTGTGTAAATACAGATGTAAGGGTATGTTTTGTGCATAACAGCTGTCCTAAATCTTTTATTTACCCCCAGAGACCTTAACTTCGGCATCAAACAGAACTAAGCAAATCCTCAAATTTAAGACTACCACATTAAACTGTCCTTGCAGAAATGTTTTTTGAATGAATCAGCTTGGTTATTGTTTGTCATATTTTCCATGTTCAGCAAAGTAGTTAACCAGTAATTAAGGATATGTTAGACCTGTGTGAGTCTTTCACAATGAAACCTGAAACCAATCTCTGCTCAACTAGTTGCTTGGGTGTTTCAGGCTGAAAAACCAGCAGAGATTTCAGCAAGACCTGAGAGCTGTCAAAGTGAAACTTTACACCCTCGTATTATAAACACTGAGATTTTTGAGACTGAGATTCATGGTTTCTGACCAGACTTGTGGCAGTTGGTCAAATGAGATAAATGAACCCTTATTAGCCAGGATATATAGATACGAAATCACATGCGAGTCAGAGTTTTGCCTTAGCAAAACTGGGTTCAAAAATCAAGGGAAGCAGAAAATATAGGAGCAGAAGCTGACAAACATATTCATTGAAATTCATGACCAGTGAAATTGATAAATTTCACATAACTAGTGTGTACCATTTCCAGGCACTTTCAAACTGATAGTCCAAGTCCTTCACTTTTCAAATGATACACTCCCTTCTTCCTTTTCCAGAAGTTAGTTCTTTAAATTAACTCTCTACATTGTAAGAACAGCCATCTCCTTTCTCAGTAGTTAGTTTTAATCATCTTGATTATCCTAATTCTCTTGCTAAAAAAAATTGTTTTTCCATGTCCAGCTTGCCTACTGGGAAACTGCTTGTTTGCTAGCTGAGAACTAAAGCCAGAGCTCAGGATATTGATCTCAGAAGAAATTACTGAGGATTGTGGGGTATTTTGCTTCTGACAAGAAGAATGACTGTATGGCCTCAAAAGATGCATAATTCTTTCTATAGCATGCATTAGTGATAATCAGTTTGCGTTGCTATGGTTCAGTAGAAGTCAGCACTGAACTTCAGAGAACTCTTTCAACCTTTCCTCTCTAACTGTGTAATGTGAAAGTAACAATAAATCTTGTTGACAATTACTTCCACATCTATTGGCAGTCAGTCAGCTGCAGGGTGAACAGTATTGTGCATAATATGTGCAGCACAGCCAACACCCATTAACTATCTCCATAGTTTCTCCTATGACTTATATAACATGTTATTTTTCCCCAGTGAGGAGCCATTCGAAATGTTGAATTAGTAATATTAGCATGAAATACTACTAATTTGTCAGACAGACTGTGTTTTTTCCATAGCACTTGCAGTGGGGTCTGATAACTGCTTTGCAGTTCGGCAGAGCAAAGATGAAAATTCAAATACTTTTGTTTAGATAATTTGCGTAAGAGTAAAACAGGCATTGTTTTTTTCTGTTATTCTTCAAAGTATCCATTATGTGTCTACAAAACTTATGCTTAATTCAATCCCTATTCAGCAAAGCACTTGAACACGCGCGGAACTTAAGCAAGTGCTTAAGGGCTTTGTTGAATAGGAGCCTAAAACAGCTAGGACCATGGTTTCTTTTCTTTTCTTTTTTTTTGCTCCAGAAGGCATGATGTAGTTTTCAGAGGGAAGGGGAACAGTGTCTTAGGTACAGCCTTGTTTTTCAATTTTACTGACAAATTTAAAGTGTACTCAAGAAGGGTAATTAAACTCGGATATGTACAACGAAATCTCTTGTATATCGTGCACTTACTGCCTGTGTGCAATTTTCATTGGCATAAGGTGGAGGAAGAAACTAGTGCAAAACATGAAACAGAAATATACACAGTGGTTCATGGTGGAAAGTTTTCCCCACAGTGTTCTAATCAATTTTATCATGCAATTCATATAGGCAAATGAGTAAGCAAAAAGCTTCTTTCACTTCATGAAGTCTCCTTTTCACTTCAATTCATGCTTCGTCAAGTATTTTAAATGAATGTTAAATAGAGAATAAGGGATGGTAGTGCTAAAAATATCAATATCGTTCAACAATGGAGAACTCACTGGAGGTCAGCAGCAACCTGACCCATTTAGTAGAAAGGGTGGCAGAATCCACATGAAGCGGCTGGGGGATGGTTACAAGTAATGGTCTATGCCACCACGATCAAAAATTTGCGGGGGACGCTTGTGATATTATGCATAATTAATCAAGGGATTTAGTCCACATCTGGACATCAGAATTTTTTATCCCGGAGATTTAATCTAGCTCAATATTTAAACTAGCCTGTAAAACCATGACTGGGGGATTGGGCCACCACTGTGAGGAAATCTCATGAGGCAGCCACCAGTATCCTTATCTAACACGCCCATTAAATTATGTGTCTGTCAAGATGGAAGAAGCTAGAGAGGGCAGGAGAAGGAGCAGCTTAATTGCTTTCTTATGTGGTTGCCAGCAGTGGTACAGTTAGGCTAGTGAATCAGCCATAGGTTCTGGGGCAACAGATTTAGTGAGATCCATGGATCCTCTCTGGCTTAGCAGCTAGTGTCTTTTATGCTGTCAGCAGAGACGTTCGTGGATTATGATACCATTTGAGGATTGCATTCTGTGTTGCTCTTCAACCTTTTCTAAAATTCATCTGTCCAAAACTGCACTGTTATTCATTATGCAGACCTTGGGTGAAACAAAACTGAAAATGGAACAAAAGCACAGTTCAACAGCTAGCTCAGGGGACTGGGAGTCAGGACTCCAGTTTGTCACTGTCTCACACTACCTGACTTCGGGCGAGTCACTTTGGCAAACATTTTCATCACCAGGTATCTAAAACTGGACACCTAAATTTATATTTAGGCAACTAAATTGCCTGATTTTCAAAGGTGTTTACTACCACAACTCTCACTGAAGTCAATGGGCAAGAAAGGTGCTTCTGAAAATCAGGCCATTTTTATTTAGGCTCCCAATTTTGCCTTAATCTCTTTTTCTCTCTTGATATATCTGTAAATGATTACAATATTTACTGCTTAAATCTTATAGTCAATAGATCTTAGTTGGACCTCACTTTGAGATCCTCCAGTTAATATTGTCATGTAATGCTACCATTATTAGTACATTAGGTACTATTTATTTCTCTTCGTTTACTTGAGATCAAATCACAAGAGATGAAAGAAGTACCATTGTAGCAGTGAAGCATGCTGATAAAAGCCATAATGCGCGCAAGAATTTTTATTTTTTATTGAACTAAACCCTATGTTTTATTTTTTGCTCAGTTCCCACCCTGTGTTTTACCTTCCTCATGAGGCTTACAAAAAATAAGATTACAGTGCACACCATAATCGTCATGTTCATGTAATATTTTCCCTCATGAAAGAGACACTGTTGTTTTAAACCTTTCAACAATCAGAGATTATTGAAATACTAAATTACTGGCACACAAGAGGACTAGATGATTGTTTTTCCACATTTACAACACAAACCAAATGATGGATTGAAAAAAAAAACAACAACCCAGCAACAAATATTTTGAATCTTGGTTATCAGGGAAAGAAGCCTGATGTGAACAAAAGAGGGACAGCGATTCGGTTGGGAAATAGACCAGCAAACGGAAGAACAAACGCATTAAAAAAATTTAAAAGCCTTTGTCAGCCTCAAAAAGAGAAACAGACTTAATTATTATTTTCTGTTTATTCCCTTTTGGGAGCTTTATCTCAAACTATAACTTACAAAGAGCAATTAGAAACAAATGGCACCCAGCATGAATACTTCTCTGGCGGTTTGATTGTCTCGTCCTTGGCTCTTACATCAGCACAGTGATGCATTGCCCATTGGAAGCCAGCATGACTAGCAGCGGAAAAGACACACCGTGCGGTGATTTAAACCTGTGGCTTCCTTTGTCTGCTCCATACAGAATTGCATCCTGGACAATGGTATCGCTCCATTAAAATAAAGGTTTTCCTCCAATGGAACCAGGATATATTAGTTAGATTATTCTGCAATTCATGGAAAAGGGTGGAGGGAGGATGCAAATAATTTCCTAGAATAATCCAGAGAATTACCTTATGCCTCTAATATAGATCGCCTGGGAAATAATTTAAACGCATTTTAAAATCTCCCATTTTCTATTATGAGCCTTTGGATTTCTATGGTTTGAGAGAGAGGAAACATTGTGGCATAGAAAACTAATTGCAAAACATAAAAAATGCTTGAGTCTAATGGAATGAATCAGGCAGAAAGTAAAGATTTCCATACAGAAAGATCAATGTTTGGAATGGAAGCTTCAGCTTTTACCTAAATGTCTTCCTCTCAACATCTTTGTTATAGATTCTCTTTGTTCCTCTTAGTTTACTAATTAGCAGTGATTTTTCTAATGCCCCCTACACTGGCTTAATTTTGTCTAACTCAACAGCAGGGGGTTGTGTAATAATAATTCACATAGCAGTGTTAATGATTAAAATCCTTTCATTAACATGGTACCTTAAAGATAATGAATGTGAAGCATTTAGCTAACTCAATCTCTGGGCTCAGAAAGACAGTTTTTGTACAAAATAAATAAATAAAAATTCTTGAACAGATTAGCTGGTGCCAGCAGAACAAATGAGATCTTTGTTTGGGTGTATTACGAACACAAAGTCATACAAATCAAAGAGCATTTATTATGAATACAATGATATAGCATGCTTCTTTTGACAAAAGAATCTTAATAATGTACTTGAAGAATGCAAAACAAGCATTCAGAAGTGCTAATTTTCTGGCATTTTTGTAGACAGCACTGTCAAGTCACAGATAATCAGCTGAAGGGTCAGAGAGCCTTGAGCTGAATGTTGTCAGAGATGTGGCGGGAGTTGCTTTGGGCTGGATATGCTGTTTCTCTTCAGTCTCCTCAAGAATTTTAAACAGGTTTCATCTGTCAGGGTACAAGAAGTGCGGGGCAGTAATTAGGGACATGAGATGAAATTTCATTTTGAAAAGTTTTTTAATAAGTGTTGGAACAATTGTTCATCTGAAATCTGTCTCTTCCAAGAAATACCTTTCCACCTACACTCTAATGATTCTGGTATTTCATTTTGCTAAGTTCAGAAAATGTTTACCGGATGAATTCATCCACATACAAATAGTATAACTAATAAAGAAAGATGCCCTGGCAACAGCAGCTACATCATTGACTAGACTCTGGTAACTATCATTCAAGTCACTGACAGCATTCTCCTCTTAATATACTATGCTCTTTCAGTTGTACAAGTCAGATTTTATTTGTGTAGTTTAAGATACAGTATGTATTCTCTTTACCAGCCAAGTATACATTATGGAATGAATTGCATTTTGGATTTAAAATCATTTTAATGGAATATCTAATGAAATGATAAACAAGCCCTGGTTTTAATAGCTGGATGCAAAAACTAGAAACAAATACTATAGAAAGAGCCTCTCAAATCTAGGATTGTGATTTGATTTTAAAATGTGTTCTCTCTGATGCAATGAATTTTCAAGTCTCAGCTAGAGGACTGATCCTATAAAGACAAGCAGTGGGGGTAACCTTATGCATCTGAATAGTCTCAGTGAAGTTACTTGTGTGCTTGCAAAATCTTTACAGGATTGGGACCTAGTGTGTAGGGGATTGGTTAATATAAACAAAACTCCCATCTAAGTGAGCGCAGCTGGCATTTTCACTATGGTAGTCTCTCAATGGCTCTACTATGTCATTCATTCACGTAAATAGCCTGTCCACTTCAAGAAGGAGGTCAGCAGCAGGGTAGTTAGAAGGAACACTCATTGGGGCTGTATCTCCTCTGTAATTTACCCGTGGTAACTTCATATTTTTTGTTTTTAGTGTGCTTCTGTTCCCATTCCTCTCATAAGCACAAATAATTGCTCCCATTTTTTAAAGGAAAGAAAGCAGGAGATAGCCCCCTAGAAAGCTGAGTCACTGAGCTAGCTACTAAAATTAATATTGAATACCACTAAGTAAAAGTTGCTACTGATAAAGATGTTAGTATGAAAGCTGTAATGAATGGTCTTTATTTAAGAGAATATCTAGGCAAACTTTTTGGGTTTGCTTTGCCCAGCCAGAAGTAGAGACTAGGAAAACTCTTTTAATCTTACATACATAAACCAAATAACTTAATTTTTATCTTGGTTACAGGTATGGATTAAAGACAAGCGTAGCTTGGTAAATTTGGTTTCACCTAATAGTGTCTCCTGCCCTAGACTATGCGGGTGCTTTGTGACTGACACCTATGACTGGGCAGCATTAGATACTGCTCTTGATTCATGTAAATTCATATCTCCCATAATATGCGCCAACTACTAGTTATGCTAAACTATCTGTTCGACCTTGTGTTTAGCTGTGACACATTAGGTACCTTTCCCAGACCAGAAGAAGTACTCGGTGTAGCTTAAAAGCTTGACTCTCTCACCAACAGAAGTTCGTCCAATAAAAGATATTATCTCACCCACCTTGTCTCTCTCTCTCCCACAGTGTCACATAATATCCTACACCTGAGAAAATGAGACTACGGGCTTGTCTACACTGGCAACGCTAAAGCACTGCCGTGGCAGTGCTTTAACATGGCTTGTTTGGTCGTGGCGCAGCGCAGCGCTCTAAAAAAACCACTTCCACTGTCTACACTCTACACCTTATAAAACTGTGTTTTTAGGTAGTATTCTTTCTAAGGCTTGTCTACACTGGCAATTTACAGCGCTGAAACTTGCTGCACTCAGAGGGGGTGTTTTTTCACACCCCGAGCGAGAAAGTTGCAGTGCTGTAAATTGCCAATGTAGACAAGCCCTTAGAAAGAATACAACCTAAAAACACAGTTTTACAAGGTGTAGAATGCCCACAATTCTCATTGATTTCCAGTGGTGTACTGTCATAGGGCAGGGCTCCCTCACCCTACACTCTTTGTCACAACAGTCCTCGCATTCCTGTGCCAAGTTCAGCACCAGGTGCTTTGTGTACAGGGTGCTATACAATTGCTTGTTCCCTGCAGCAAAAGGCTTTTACCTTCTCCCCTGAGAGAGGGAAGAGATCTCACCTCCATGAGATTCTGGGTTTCTCTAGCCCTTCCATCTCTCTTTTAAGGCTTGGTCTACACTATCTGCACCAATGTAAATTTGTAGTGTAGACCGGCCCTAACTACCCTCAGTTGGCAAACTGAATAACCTTGTTAATTGGTTAATCACCTGGTGCTTAAACAATTAACTTGGGCACAGAGTGGTGAGCTAACCTTAGGCTACTCACACTCCGATGTGCAATCTGGGTATGTCTACACTGCAATTAAAAACCCACAACTGGCATGTGCCAGCTGACTCAGACCAGCTGCAGGTGTCTAATTGCAGTGTAGATATACACTGAGAACTTTGTGAGATCTAGCCCTCAGAAAATACAGGGGGCAATTCTGGATATCCCCTGTCCTCTATGTACTAGTGGGGCACTGTAGAGAGATCATACAGGAACTGCAAAGGGCCAGGGGAGAACTCTTTTCTGTTGAAGCAGCATAGTTCTTTGCCCTCTCAATTCTCCTCCCTGGGCTGTCTCTTTCAATGCTATGCTAGTGAGGGATTTGGCGCTGCTCTGAAGCTCCTAGGTAATTCTGGGGAGAGTGTCCCCCGGAGCTGAGGGCCGTTTTAGCACTTGCTGCAGCTCAGAATCTAGAGGGCACAAAGGTGCTCTGCTTTGGTCTGCACAGTTTGTGCTGCTCCTCTCAGAACTCCATACCAGATGTGTTCCCTACAACCTACCCCAAAACCTGCTTTGTATTGCCTCTTGGATTTATTGATAGGGCTCCTTGAATTCTCCACCTCCTGAAGAAGTAGGATCATTGAGTTCATTATTATAATTATTCATTCTTTTATAGCAAAGGCTTCTTAGGCACTTATTAAGATCATTAAACAACAGAAAGGAATCCATCCGCACCATTGCAGCCTGTATTTCTTTCAGGCAGAGACAATGAAGAGGTCAATGCAGTGTTCATAGACGACCTCCCAGGGATGAATTTTTAACACACAGTTCTGCATTGTTTCAGCCCAGTACTGAAATAATATTGGGGTGGGGGGTGTTATGTTGAGCATTTTCTGGTAATGTTGAGTGATTCTGAAAGGATGTGTGCTACTCCTTCCACAGAATGTCTGTCTTCTTTCCTTCCCCCCTCCCCACCTCTGTGCTAGTGATTTGAGTCCTGGTGCTCATTTCCTTGAAGCAGTAACAAATGACAATTATAAAAGACTTCTTATCAAAAAGTGATGAGGGAAAACTGTGCCTAATCCCAAGGGAAAGGGGAGAAACGGCATCATGTTACACAGCAGCCTGCCACCAGGCCAGGAATGGAAAGGTAAAATGGATATGGGTCTCCAGCCCCCTAATTCTATGTAGACCTAGCCTGGGTGGGCCACAAATACCCAAGAAGTCTGTCTTTTCCTTATAGTTTGGCAACACTACTATAGTTTGTATAACTCTGGGTTAAAAAATGGGCACCTGATAAGAGGGTACCACTTTCTTTGTTCAGACTGTCAATGTGTGTGGAATGGTAGTCGGAGTTAAGACTAAGAACTTCAAGATCAGATCAGTCCTGTACTTCAGAAGCCATGCCCATTGTCCCTATATATATCTTGCCATATTCTGATAGACTTTTCAGCTTCTCTTTGGCTCTATGACAGGTGATGGTGGAATGTACTGCAGTGCAAAACAGGAAGAGTTAATTTTAATGTATGAAGTTGTATGATTGTACTTGTGGTGTGTAGAGACAGGAGATAAGATTTTTCACAAAAATTGTGTTAGAGGGCCTTTTTATGTTAATTTTCTTAAATAGTACCAGGCTTTGTTGGAGAGAGACTATGGGAAAGGTCTGATCTCTCGCTTCTGAGTGGGTGTCTCAGGGGTCTGCTTGGAATAGGCAAAAACACCAACAAAACAGAAACAGCTGTGTACATTTTTTTTAATTGTTAGTATTTTTTCTGAAATGGCTGTTTTTTGTTGTCTCAGCTTCTGGGTGTGTGTGACATATCCCTGAGTTACAACCTGGTACTGTGGGACTGCTGTGCCCCCTCAACTCTCCTTCCTGGACTGTCTCTTACAATGCCATGCTAGTGACAAGCAGCAAACCCCTCCAGGTGCTGTGATCACCCAGCCAATAGCATGCAGAGACACACCTAGCTAAGTTGCATGAATGCTCTCCAAGCCACTCATGAACTATGCAGAGAGAGACACACCAACAGATACCCCCAGCCCCAAGCCTTGCATCCCAGAAATGTACCATCTTATACTGCTCAAGACTGTTTCTTGAACAGTGCAAGCCCACTAATTAGTTCGCCACTTTGTCAAAGGATAGGGGATATGCACCAGCCTTTGTAATCTAAGAAGATTCCCCAAGCACTTTAGAAAAACTCACTGGTAAGGATAAAACAATAACATAAGTTTAACTACAGAAAGATAGATTTTAAGTGATTATAAGTACTAGGCATAGAGGTCAATGTTGGTTGCATAAGAAATAAAAATAAAACCACAGTCTAAATTCTAAACTTTATCAGATTAAGCAAGATTTGAATCAAACAACTTTTCCTCACCCCACTAGATGTTCCAGGCAGTTTAAGTTCTTAATACACAGGCTGAATTCTTTTCTTAGCCTGGGACCAATCTCCCCAGTTCAAAGTCTTTGTCTTCCAAATGATCTTCCAGGTGTTGAGATGAAGGAAGAGAGAGGCCCCAGGTTGATGTCACAGACTCCAATTTATATCCCCCAGTCCATGGGCATGGAAAGATACTGTCTCGAACATGGGGTCAGGGATCACATGTTCTATGTCCCCTGCTGAGCCACTGGGTTAAGCAATCCCCATTGCCTACATGCTTTGGGAGGGGCCCACTGTGAAAGTGGATTCTCCTTAATGGGCTATTAACACATGGCTGGCTAGTCCTAATGTAAATCTGTTTTAGGGGTGTTTGTTGCTCCTTTGTTGCCTCCAAAAGGCCAGCTGTGGGCACCTCCCAGCAGGGCCGGCTCTGGCTTTTTGGCCGCCCCAAGCAAAAAAACGGGGCGGCCAGAATGGCAAAGCAAAAAAAAAACTGCGGCCGGAGCGCGGGTGCAGGGGGACCGGCTAGTGGGAGGGAGAGGGAGGGGGAGGATTAGGGCGGGAGAGAGAGAGAAGGGGGGCGCTGCCATGCCGTGCCATCTGCCGCCTGCCGGGAGGGCTCCGCTTTGGTCGGCGGGGAGGGAAGGACGAGGACTGCCCTGCTGGGCTTGCTGTAGGGCGCTCCCATCCTCCACACCGCCGCCACCTACAGGGCGGTCGAAGCGGAACACACACAAAAAAAAAGCGGCCGTGCCGCCCTAGGATTGGGCAGAATGCCGCCTCATTCAATCTGCCGCCCCAAGCACCAGTTTGCTCAGCTGGTGCCTGGAGCTGGCCCTGTCTCCCAGTCTCGCAGCATATTTCAGTAACACATACATAACAAAACTTCATAACTTCAGATACAATTATAACACATAATTCGACAGGAAGTAAAGTTCAACATATCAAGATTTCTCAACTGATACCTCACAAGATGTACTTTGTCCAAAACATATCATAAGCAGAGTGACTATGGGAGTTCCAGAGTGCTATTTTGAGATACAGAGTGTCACAGTGTGTTGGGCTTTTTTTGGCAGTGTCTTATTGTGAACTTTGTAAGGGGGCCTATTGCAAATAGCACATCACAGCACTGTCCTTACTGTCTGGGTTGGGATTTAATTTCAGTACATCACAAGCAACCAAGACAGCCCTGGCACTGCAATTTGTCACACTTTCTTATGAGCTATATCTCACTGAGGTGCATTCTCCCTAGCCTACTGCCATAGGCTATGAGTCTAGAACAAAGCATTCGAACATAATGAGAGAGGTAAAATCACACCAGAGAAAATTAATGACCGCAACTATACATCTGTCATTCTTACTGACTTTGTAAGGACTGTTATGTCAGCTAAAAGTCAGTGATCATGCTGCTAATCTTGCCTGGAGCTGTGCAAAATTTGCCAGTTTTATAAATATGGCCCAGGAAAAACACATGTTCACAGAATCAAAAGCCAGCAGAAATTCTATGCAAGGCTTTGGACCAGTAGGCCTCAAAAAGTCAGGCCTGAAGAAAAAATCCCTCTATCAGCCTTGCGTAATCTAGGTCAGTGTTCTGCCAACCCCAATTCCTACCCTGAAGGCATGGAGCATCCTTGCACCTGTTTCACTAAGATTTGGATAGTGATGTTTCTTTTGGTGGTGGTTGTTTGTATTAGAGAAGTGCCTAGAGATCCCAACTGCAATTAGTGCCACAATGTGCTAGGCATTATACATACAGATAGCCGTTCAAATTTTGTATGTGCTGCTGTACTTACTGTCTGCACTATAGGTGTGGCTAAAGTGTCCAGTATTATCCAAGAAGACCATAAGTGCAGGCCTGGCTGTCAAGAGAAGAAAATGATTCGTACTTCTCAATATCCCAAAGCAATCACTCTCCCTCCCTCCTAAAAGAATTGGTGTTAATATAATAATGGAATGTGGTTCAAATCATAGCATTGTTGCTGTTCCTCTGGGACAGCAACTGATGATTTTATGTCTTGCACTAAGTTGTAGGCTGAAATTGAAGTGCATAATTAATTGAGCGCTGAATTGTTAGATGAGCATTAAATGAAACTCATTTTTAACTATCTCTACAGCTTGCCCAGATGAAAGGTTAAGGATTCTAATGGCCCTTTTGAAAAGAATAGGAGATAAACTTTCTGTCCTACCAGATAATATCTTTTTTCTCAGTGTAAGTTATCAGTGTAATTATCCATGGTTGAAGGATAAGAGAAATGTAGGTGAACCAAATGCTACAGTCACTATTAATTTCTGCTTTTCCTTATATCCAGAAACATGGAGGAGCCATTGAGAAGACAAAAATATGTTGTGAACAATAAGTGAAATTCTTCTCAAAAGAAAGAGAGGATCGCAAGTATATGTGGTAGAATTTCTCAGATACAAAGGCCTACAGTGTTTCATAGCAAACTTCATTTGTGGCTGTACCTGACACTGGAAACGTACATGCTAATATGAAATAGGTTTGTTATTTACAAGTTTGGGAGCCACTTTTTTGGTCCAGAGTAGCTTGGATTAATATCAGAACCCTGAAACTTTCCCATTTTGCTCTTCACTTAAACACTTCTGACTCCGGTCTTCAGACTTCATATAACAGCCACCATCCTTTTAACCAAGCAATATTGGGTAGAGCTATTTTTGCAGCCCATCAACACTGCCATTATATTAGCTAGACAACTAGGCCCAGGGAGTAACAATATGATAATCAAACCAGAGTCTTTCACAAAACATTGCGGAGGCCAAATCTAGCAGGCTTTGGGAGGCTTTTAGTGATGGGGCCAAATTCAGAGTCGGTGTAAGGTGATGTTGTTAAACTCTGTTACACTCAGGCTTACTTGGAGAATGTCCACACCACAATTGAAGATGCCATTGTAAGTATCCCAGTCACACCTTCATCTGTGGTGTAAATGTACCCTCAGAACACCTACTTGCCAATATGAGCATATAAATTTGTGTAACCTGCATGCTGAGGAGATGGGAAAGGGTATTATAAAAGGTGTAAGTGAAAGGCAGAAATTCACCAGCTTTTGACTTGCACCTTCTTACATACTGCTAGTAATTTTCTTGCTACACTTCTCTCTTTGGGCCCTTTGGCACGGAAGTTAAACCAGCTTAGACTCCCTTACACTGTGGTGAGACTCAGTAGACCAAATTCAGAAGCAATGGTGAAGTTACACACTGGTAAGTGTATATGTCTCAGTAATTGTGTCTGATGGAGTCTAGTTTGGAGGAAGTGGTAAGTTATAGCATCTAGGACTATCTCTATACATATTTAGACCCACCTCTGAGTTTGGCCCATTAGTGTTAATGTTAATATCAATATAGATGAAAAAGGCCTATCAAATTACATTACTTCTGACTATATTGTTCTGAAACCAAACTGTCAGTCAATTCACTGGGTGATATCCTAATGTTCTTGGTTCCACTTCCCTGTGATTGGGATGGGGATTTTGTAATGATGGACAGCACAAGGGAATAGGAGGAAAAGATGTGTAAGTCATCCCTGAGTGTATTAAATGCCTGAGAGTTTGACAATAACAATTTGAGAGTCAACAGGGAAGCTTGGCACAATGAAGTGCAGTGAATCAGGATGATCAAATGATTTTATTAGTTTGCTTTTATTAGTCAGATCTATTTCCATTTTTTTTAATGTGACCAGGGAAAAAAGAAGTAATTGTAATCAGTTTATCAACTAAGACCTGGCAGAATGTATGCCACTGATAACTCGATTTCATTCAATCTGAGCACACTCTTTTGACTAATCCTTAGCCTCCGAGATCATTCATCTCTAGCAGGCAGGAAGGTGAGTAAATTGAATAGTTTATTTTGGAAGGGAGAGGGTTAAAATAATTTCTAAATGTTGGGGCAAGCTAATCTGAGTATTTGTCCTTAAGACATATAAGGGACATTCACCGCTTAAAAAACAGAGAAAATCCTTAATTTATCTTCAAACCCCAGGCTTCAAGTCTATCATAGGAAGTTACAGTGAAAGCTGCACCAATACTCCTGCCCTCTCCACCTGCCATGTAAACTTCACCTACAATAATCACAGACTCTGTAGGGGAGAAGGGATTCAGTAGCTGTGATAGCTAATTCCTGAGCGTCCCGTAAGTAAAGATGAACAATCATTATAAACTGTTCCAAATTATAGATGATAGGCTCTGCAACAGAGACTTCTGCAGACTGGGCTGAGACAATTACCAAATGAAAGAAAATATTATTATTTTAGGAAATGTAACATTTTAATACAATGTGAAAAATGATGAGGGAAGAATAAATGGGAAGCATAAAAAAGTGCTAATAATAAAAAGGATCTTGGTGAGAAATCCCGCTGTCGTATTTGCATTTACCCTGAAACTAATGCCGTGCACATTTTTGAATGCAAATAATTCACGAGAGGAAGCAAAATGAGGATGTTAATAATCATTTTTTCCTTAATGAGAAGCTGTACTTTGATTGAAAAGAGCTTTAAGGTGGCCTAAACCAGGCCTAACAAAGGAGCCCTTATTCAGAGACTATTTAAAGGAATGCTGTAGAATATTATTCTGTCACTTAAAATCCTTTGCAATAACATTGTTATCACAAATCTTATTTCAAATTTAAAAAGATATGTTAGTCTCACATGAACGGAATCATTTTTCTTTCTTTTTCACTCTGGCTTTTGACTTTAAAGTGATATGTTCGTTGGAGCAGTTTAACCTTTTAGGGTGCTACTGTCCTCAAAACTTAAGGTTACAAATAGGCTGTGGAGTCAGCTCCTTATCTCAGGACTTCTAGCCAAAGCCATAGACGCCTTTTCTCATTTCCTGTTTATTGGGCACCTTTCAATCATACACAGAAAGGAAACTGGGCACTTGAACAAAATAGAATCTCCTTCCACCCAGCGTGCTCTGCTCGGTAACGGCCCTTTGTATCCTAAAAGAATTATTATTCAGCTCTAACCTTGGTCCCAAGTGACTGAAAAACAGTGCCCTTTCCCTAGCCTGAAATACAGCCCTAAACATAGGAATATGACAATTAGCAAACTGGATCTGACAGGGCTGCAGCTAGTGCAGTATCCCATCTCCATCAATGGCCAGCACCAGATGCTTAAGGGGAAGATGGAAGAAACCCAGCAATAGGCAGATGTCTGAAAATCTGCTCCATCTCCTCAAGTATGAGGTTTTATGTCCCTTCCAAAACGGTTAGCATTAACATATCCCTGGATATTTTTGTTATCCATATAAATACGCAGGCCTTCCACAAATGTATAATGACTGATCTTTTGAAAGCCCAGTGCTAGGCCTCATGTTGAGATAGCATCCTTCGTATGGACCTTTGGCACAGGACTCTGAGTCAAATTCACGCCTGGTGAAAGATGGTGTGATTCTTCTGAAGGCAATGGAGTTGCATCAGAGCAGAATTTGGCCTCATACACTTTTTTATTTTAAAAGTAATTTGCTGTCCTACTCCTGTCAACCATTCCCTGTATACTTTTCCTCTAATGAGTCAATGTCAGTGTACAGTAGAGCTGGTAAAATTATTCACAATGAATAAATCTACTGAATGTAGCCCTGTTTTGTGTTATGAATCGTTCACACACCGATTTTGATTTCCTTTATTGTATTTGTTTCTTGCAGTTATTGACCAAATAGTTTGAGAACAAATGTCTACCTCTGGGATGTTCGTGAGCAGTTTACTTTGTGCATGGTGTGTGACTGGTCATCAAAGTCACATGGTATATTTGCTCCCTAACTGAATGATCAAAACTTTTAAAACAAGATCTTAAGGAACAACGAATGACAAGTAGCAAATAGCAAATAAGATGCAGCAAATATCCATATTTGCTGGAGAACAAGAGTATCTGTCTGAAGAGTAGTCATAACACATACATTTTTGTGAATAAAACCTGTTTATGTGAATGTTTACATTAACAATAAGGGGGGCAAACATGCCATTCAGAATTCAGGACAAATGGCTACAATCCATTGTTTCTGCAGTACCCATTCTGTTCTAATGTATGCTGCCAGAGTATGTTGAGTACATCTCCCTTCATCTCTGAGCATCATTTTTCTTACATGGCCATTAGGTAGTGTGACTTGAGGCTCCCCATTACTCATTTGTTTGTTGGGGAGTGGAGAGGTAGGGCAGATGGAGTTAATAAAACTAAACTATGAGGGCTAGACTACACTAGGAACGTTAAAGCGCTGCCTCAGCAACGCTTCAACATGGCTTGTGTAGTCATGTCTCCCAGCACTCTAAAAAACCCACCTCCATGAGGGGCATAGCTACCAGTGCTGGGAGCACAGCTCCCAGCGCTGGGGCACTGCCTACACTCGCTCTTTACAGCGCTGAAACTTGCTGCGCTCAGGGGGGTGTTTTTTCACATCCCTGAGCGCGAAAGTTGCAACGCTGTAAAGTGCCAGTGTAGACAAGCCCTTTCAGTCTCTCATAGAAGTATCAGGTCCTTTGGGAATTGAACTAGATAAACCCCTCTGCTCCTGCAAGATTGGAACCAGCCCAAAACAACGTTTAGTAAATAAGACTCGTTTTGTTCTGTATTTTAAGCCTGTTCACATTAATGCTTTTTCATAGCTTTTAAACAGACTTTTACTTTTTATTTGTTCTTTGATACTTCCAAGCTTGATTTGGTTAATTCTCCCAAACAACACACAAAAATAATTTGATTATAATGACTACAGATTTTAACATATTTTTTAATTAAAGAAAGGTTTTTTTGACTTTTTTCCCTAGAGATTTCTCATCTTCTTATTAATGAATGCCTTCAGGTTGATCAGCTGTCAATTGTGTTCCCTAAGGGCCCGATTCTACCATCCTGACTCATGTTCTGTAGCTTTTATTCACACAGATAGTCCCATTAAGTTGTGCACAGTGGGATTACTTGATTAAATGTACTCAACATGATTAAGTGTGCCTGAGCATGCATTTCAGATGGAAGGATAACACTCCAGTCATCTGAATATGTACTAATTTAGACCCTGATCCTGCAAACACCTATATGTGAGTAGTCCCACTGAGTTTCATGTACTGGATTTATACATGGGAATATTCATATGTAAAGTTAAGCGCCTGCATAAATCTTTGGAGGATCAAGGCCTTAGGCTACATGACTAGTGAAATCATTTGTCCCCTGTTAATCATTGGTCACTCACTTGTGTTAACATGTACACAAGATTTTTGTATAGGCTGGTTTCTCATTGTGTTTAGAATTGGTAAGAAAATATTATGTCATATGGTTATGAGACTGAACTGATAACTCCTCTCAATTTATTTTCTCAATGCCGGGACAAGAGATTTTATATCTGTAGAATATCCTCTCCAGACCTGTATATAGGACTTTGAAATTTGGGCAACTTTAAATAAAATGTAATAGATTTTAATTTTCTAATGAAGGGTATAAATAAATGTTGTACATGGTGTTGTTGTTGTCCTGTCCCATGATAATCATGTCAGGCCAGGAAGTTCTAGAATGAATTTGGTGACTCTTACAGGGTCCTTTGTAAGGGCTTCATCCAAGGAGCCAATCCAAAACACGTCACTTTCCTACAATATTACATTCATAAGTGTGGACAGATGTTAAAGCCTGCTTCCTACACATCTTGTCCTATGTCTGTCGATTTTCATTCCTGCAGTAGTGTGCCCTATCCATACTCTCAGAATAGTGGATATTACTTTCAGAGATGCTTTGATCAATCAGAGGATCTTTTATCTTTTGACCATTTATTTCTGCTAATATTTTCCCTGATAGGTCATCAATATCCATCTTATTGCTCCTCCACACCTGTCTTCCCCAGCCCTTAGTTTAAAAGTTCCTCTATGAACTTTTTAATTTTGTATGCAGCAATCTGGTTCAGTTTTGGTTTAGGTGCAGCCCATCCTTGCTGTGCAGGCTCCTCCTTTCCCAAGAGGTTCCCCAGTTCCTAATAAACGTAAATCCCTCCTCCCAGCACCATTGTCTCATCCACATATTGAGACCTTTCAGTTCTGCCTGTCTTCCTGGGCCTGGGCATGGAATGGAAGCATTTCAAAGAATGCTACTCTGGAGGTCCTGGACGTCAATCTCTGACCTAACAGCCTATATCACTGGTACCTACATGTACCACTCCATGTACATGTAGCTCCTTCCCAGCACTGTACATACCTCTGTCTAGATGTCTCAAGAGGTCTGCAGCTTTTGCACCCAGCAGGCAGTTCACCATGCAGCGTCATTCCTGTCATCACAAACCCAAGTAATCAAATCCCCTATTACTATTACCCTTCCCTGTTTTCTACCTCTTGAGATTCCTCTCCTGGACTCAATCTTTATGGGAAAAGGCAGGGGTTAGGGAACCGGTGGTGCCCTGCACTTCACTAGCAGCGAGTGTCCCACCTTCTGCCCAGATCCAATGGGCAAGTCCAAGCAAGAGGATCATAAGCACTTGCATGGTCATCACACCAAGTCCTTGTCATGGACTGCAGCGAAACACAGCGTTTCCTCCCCAAGCTGTGCCAGGTTGGGTGAGACATCATGTGCAGATCCCACTACACCACCTCCTAAGCTTCCCTGCACAGAGAGTAAAACCAAAAGGAAGAAGGAGGTATCGGTATCACCAGCCACCACATAGACCCTACCAAGGGACAGCCCTCCTCAGCATGCATCTCTGGCGCAACTGGAGTCCCCACACGCTGCACCACACATGCCTCCCTGCTTCAGCAGTTCGTGGGATGTATCCTGGACACCCGGGCAAGTCAAATCCTGCTGCCAATGGTGAATTTAGACCTGCCATATCCACCCTCGCCGCTGCTCTTGGTACTGCAGCCACTTACGTTGGTGGACACACCACTCGTCCTGGGCAAAGACCACACCTGGTGGTTTTGGGATTGCCCACACCAAGAGCTTCACCAGTACCAGAGGTTTCTTTAGACTCTAACAGCTACTCAGCAGAGGAACTGTCATTCTCCACAATGTCCAAGCACAGCTCAGATGCCCTGGTGTGACCGCTGTACCAGTTAGGGTGCACTTTGGCACTGCCACCTTGGCATGCATACTCTTGGGGCACACAGTACCCCCAGGACCTGACCTCATGGCCACCATGGGACCCATACCACCCTCCATATCCACTGTCACAGGCCTCAAACCCTTCCATCCAAGCTCCTGCAACAGAACCATCCAGCTCAGACCCAGAAGCAAATATGGAATGGGAGCCAGTACTGCCAGTCCCACCATTCCTGACAGCGGCTGCCTCCTCCTCTCCCAATGACACACTGATTCCCCCAGCCCTCTCACCTCCTGATCATCATCGTCAATACCAGGAGCTGCTGCAGGGGGTACCTTTGGAGGGAGTTCAGGATAAACAACAACAGTTGCTGGACATCCTCCAGCCCAGGGGAACATTTTACGTCACCCTAGCCATAAACAACACTGTCCTTCAACCTGTACAGGCAGTCTGGCATACACCGGCTTCATGCACCCCCCATGCCTATTTTGTCCCATTCAAGGGGGCTGATTTTCCTACCCTCCCTCCCCCTTCTCTGGTGGTGCACATGGTGACTGAATGGACAAGGCAGCATTCAGATACCTCCACTCCCCCCACACACCCCACATACAACGGTAAAACACCTTGACCTCCTGGGCTGCAAAGTTTACTCTCTGCAGCCCTGCAGTTCCCCATACCCCACTACCAGGCTCACTAGTGACGTATGACCTTAATAACTATACTAAACTAGCAGAGTTCCTGGAGGATTTGCCATGGGACAAGCAACAGTGATTCAGACCCTAGTGGAGGAATGCCACCCGATGGCCCATATTAGCCTCCAAGCTGCGGTGGATGCGGTGTTTACATCCTCCCACTCTCTTGCCATGGTCATTGTCATGCGAAGAGATTCCTGGCTGCTTCCCAGGGAGGTCTGTACCACCATCCAGGACCTGCACTTTAAGGAGGAAGTTGTTTTTGGTGGAGACAGATGAGTCTCTCCACTCTCTGAAAGACTCGAGAGCAACACTCCAGTCTCTCAGGATTTATACCCAGCCCCCATTGAAAGCAACAGAGGCCTCTCTTCCATCCACTCTCCTACACACCATATCATTAGTGTGTACGATGGAGCCCATCCCCAGCTTGGAACCCTGAGTCCCGTGCCCCCCGCTGGTCTCTGGAGTTTTTATAGCATGTTGAGGAAGGCCTCAGAAAGAAAAAGGTTGAGAACGCCTGCCCTAGATCACAGTGTCCACAACTGTCAGACTCCTCCACCATACCACGGCATCAACCAAAGGCCCAATTTTGACATCCTGTTGAGAGCTGTGAGCCCCTCATGTCGCCACCTCCAATCCCCCTGCCACCTTTGTGGGCTGTCTTGCCCTAATCACTGTGACATTACACTCCATATCCTTTATGAAATTATGCTTATGATATGGATATGACATAACTGAGATGTACTTTAGGCAAGATGGCTTATACAAGATATCATTGGAAAGTTTATGATTTACTGAATGTAATTATCCAATTTGTATGCCTGTATCATTTCTGTATCTGAAGTTAGGAATTTTGACTTGCATACCTTCTTCCACATTGAGGGAGGAGGCGGATTTCATAGTATATCTTTGGGTCTGCACTCCAAGGGAGATGGACACCTGAGTGCTGGGGCAAGTCCCTTAAGATGAATCTTCCCAGAGCTGATCTCAGTGTCTGTGTCATTCTGCAGTTGGGTGTGGCCCTGCCAGTGTGTTTGCTGGAGTAGGCTTAATAACCTGGCTCAGCAAGAGAGGCAAAAAGGGTGCCCAGGCTAGCAGAACAGGCTGGCTCAGTGATATCTCAACATATCAAGTGGCATCCTAAAGGGAGCAAACCGTCACATTCACCTACAACTGGGGCAAGATCACCATGGACCACTGAGTACGGGAGATCATACAACATGGTTATCTATCAAGTTCCTTACCTTCCCATCCCACCAGGCACCTCCTGGGAGTCTCTCTCATCGCAGCCTCCTACAACATGAAATGCACAACGTCCTGACAAAAGGGTGCAATCAAACCGGTGCCCAACCTCTTCTTCAGCAAGGGCTTCTACTCCCAATATTTTCTCACCCCAAAAAAGGGAGGAGGTGTCTGACTTCACCTTCACCAGGAAAACTAAGTTCCCTGTGGTGATGCTTGAATCAATCATTCCCTCCCTTCCCCGAGGCATGGTTTGGCGTCATCAATGTGAAAGAGGAAATCCATCTGGCTCACTGCAAATTTCTTCACTACCAGTTCAGAGTTCTTCCCTTTGGCATCACAATGACGCCAAGGGTCTTTGTAACTTGTGTTTACCTAGACAGAACCTATGCCTTCCATGCCTCTCCACGCCTTTTTTGCAGCTATTGTGGAGCAATCGAGGGGCCAAGCCCTCTCTTCACAGTGCATATCCAAGTGCGTCTCTACTTGCATCAGAGAGTGCTATGTGCTGCCGCCTGGCAGGATTATGGCCCACTCTATGAGAGCACAAGCGATCACCTCCCACTCCCTAGTAGATGTCCCCTGGCAACACATCTGCTGAGTGGCGACCTAGCACTCCGTACATACCTTCACCGTCCACTAAACTATCAACCAAGGGGTGGCAGAAGATGCAGCTGTGGCCCATGCCATCCTGCAGATGCTGATACCTCTTGCATCTTTACATCACTGTTGTTACTCACCTGTGTTTGGAATATACATAGGGGACCATAACTTGAAGAAGAAGAGGTGGTTACTTACCTGAACTGGAGTTGCTTTGAGATGTGTGGTCCCTATTTGTATTCCAATACCCACGCACCATCCCCTCTGCTGCAGACTGGGCTAATCATTGTTAGGAGGGTGACTGAAGGAGCATTGCCCCGCATGGCCTCTTATAATGTCACCTGGGGCAAGGCAACATACAACCCATGTGTGGGTCAACAGTCACTGCTACTGAAAATTTCCAGCTCCAGCACCTGGTATGCATGTGCACCTGCATTTGGAACACAAATAGGGACCACACATCTTGAAGAACCTCTACTTACAGGTAAGTAACCTCCTCTTATTCATTCTTGGTTATTCATACCTATGTGCATCCTTATCTACCATATACTGCCTGCCCATGAAAACTGAATCACTCTGTATTGCATTTACAAATTACAAATGTTGTGGCAGGTTTTACCATCTGATAAGTGACTGTGATGGAAGTTCTGTAGCCAAAAAAACAAGTGTGCATAACAGCCACAGGTGCAGCTGGCATTGCTGTGAAGCAGTATTTATTATCACACTCTGCTGTAGCACAGGAGACGAGCAGAAGAGCTGTGATACCACATGTTCTAAAATCAATGTGCAATTATTCGTGCATGTGTGGTACATGACAGCTTTTGTCCCTGGAATCACAATTCACAAGCACTGAAAGTAGTAAAGAGGTTAATGAATCATTCTTTCCATCGTCTTCCCATTGATAGATTTTGATTTACTGATTTCTAGTCAAACTATGTACGACTAGATGTTAACAAATGTTATAGCTAAAACTGTATGAGGCTCATAATACCAGAATCCAAATTGTTCTTGGAAAAATACAAGCTTAATAATAAGGTATTCCTAAGGCAGCTTATTGGTTCGCAGTTACTATATTCGTTTGTTTTTGTATAAATTCCAATCCTGAAGTTCCTGAGATTTTAATCCTGACTATTCTAGTCAGAGATGGAAAACTTCTCATATATCCGCTGGCCAATAAATTGCTGATTGAGTAGACAATATCACATATATGATGCTTGCACATACATTGATTTTCTATCTCTTTCCAAAGTAACATCAGAATTCCAAGTCTGGAATATAATTTGCCACCTAAAAAAACCCGTTTTTTCTCAAGTTTTATCAGGATTTTTTTCCCCTTTGACAGCCATATTTGACAGACAAGTCACTGGCCTCATCAGCATAGTAATACAAGAGGAGACCAGATCTCTACAATTTTACCCACACTGCTGGGCCAAGAACAAGAAATGGAATCACATGCATTAACAATAATGAGAGTGTTTTCCATTTAGACTGGAAGGCCATGGATTGAATTTAGATGTGCACTGATGTGGCTTCTAGATCTTGATTTTTCTATTGGAGACATCATGCTGAACACTTTGCACTGGATCCCCAGTGGGAGTGGTAGAAATCAGACCTTTCAAGCTACTTCTGTGGCTGCAAGATAATGACTCAGGAAGTGTCACTGATATAGTTTAGGAAGCTTTAGTGGCTCTCTCATTGTTCTCTGCACAGCAGGCATCAGGGCAAAAGTTTATCAGGAAAAAACCTGAGGGTTAAATAGAACGAAAGAGAAATTCAAACATGTTTAAATAAAATTTTCTCATGGGCTTCATTTCAGCCTGTGATTTGCATACTTCTACAAAAATTAAATAGTGTTTTAAACTTAGCAGTCTTTTTGTATCTCTTATTTAACTCCTGACTCAAGCTTTATTAATAACATTAAATATTAGTCTTACAACGTTAGCTGACTGGTAAATGGAAAAGGTGTCTCAGAAATCTTATTATTCCCCTTACTTGAATCATTTTTCTTAATAAGTAGTTGAAATGTACAAATGGCATTCCAGTATTAAATGCTGCTGGTGGAGCTACCCATTGAAGAACGGGGATATTCCATATAAATATGATACAATATGGGCTAGAAAGGCGTATTTCAAGGTGTTGCTAAATAATTTTATCCCCAAAATTACTAAAGATGTATAGTCTAGACTAGAGAAACAAGAAATGACAGGCTAGATTATAATAATTGTTGCTCTTAATGCCAATCCAGGGATGTGGCCCCTGGTATATTAGTTACAGCGGGTTCTTACCATGCTCGAGGGGACACTACAATTAAAGAGAAGCAAAATATTCTCAAACACTTATTATGAATGATTTATTCTTTTGACTTAGTGGCAGGAAATTTTTAGTCCCTTTAAAGTTAGTCTTAACTTTTTCTTTTACTTAATTCTTTTTTCTGAGATACCCCGTTAGTTTCACTAGTGTGAAATAGGAGTTGAAATTCTCTTTTAAATTAGTCTGAACACTGCTATATTCTATATCAAAGTCTTTCAAATTTTAAAAGTTATTTTACACTTTAATGATTCTCACAGAGCATATTTAAGCCTAAATGGTCATCAAAATCCTTGGAGAAGTGGTTCTTGTCTCTGAGTTTGGTACAGAAGTTGCTTGAGCATTGCCATATACCTAATTTATTAATTTGCCAGTTAATATAAGCATTTTTTACACATAGGAGTTATAGCAAAGTCATTTGATTCCGTGTCAAGTTCAAACATCTTATTATTTACATAGCAATGATATTAGGAAGTTATTACATCAAGTGTATTTAATATAAGACACTTACAAATTAACATCACAAAAGGAGCTTATACAATCTTAAGCATTTAAGGAATAAGCAAAGGTGGAAACATGGCAGTAGAAGTAACCAAACCCTTCTCCAACTGTAGGTTTTCTTTAAAGGTAAATGAATGAAGATTTTAGAGTGCTATAAAAGAAATCAGTTTCCAAGAGCAATATTTCTTAAAGTTTTTGTGTGGATTTAATACTGAGATTTTTCTCTTTGAAGAGCAGTGGGAGAGAGAAGGGGTGATAAGACTTCTGGCCTAGCCTCTGTGGCCTTGATAAACCAGGTGCTATATTTCACTTCTCTTTGAAATCCTAGAATACTATCTTCACATTTCTTAACAATGGGGAAGTGTCCTATTTTTGAGAAAACACTCCTGTTTGTTACAATTGACAATAGCTCAACCCACAAGTAAAGACTCTTACCAAACACTTTATACAAGACTAAACTCACAGTAACTAATATTCAGCTTTCTAATATCACATAAATTAAAACTACATTGAGTATGGAAGCAAAATAGAAGTAATAAAGCTGCATTCCAGAGTCTGTTCTAGGTCTGATTGGACCTAGAGGTGATAAATACAGATTTATGGCCAAGGAGGAGGTATTCTTGAAGCTTTTTGTGCCTGTGGCTTATTGGGAGAATACAGATTTCCTAGCAATTTCTTTAATTAGCCTGAATATTTCATTTAATAAAATAAGCAGTCAACAACATAAATATGTCAACTATTATTCTCTATGCATCATATATATGAAAGTAATTGTAAATATTTCCTAAAATTCAGTAAAGAAAAAGGCAGGTTTGTAATAACCAAAAATGATACATTATTATACTTTCATCAATAACTCTTTGCCATCAACTGGAGGTTTACCACCCACAACAAATTAATGGGAAAAATTAATTGATGAGGTAAGAAGTGTTCTAAGTTGCAAACTGGGTGTGAGTGAGTCAGAGCTCTCTTTCAGCTTTTGTTCATCACCATGCATAACACTGTGATATAAGTGCCAAAGGAGTCTAAATTTCACCAAGTCATAATTAATCTGCTGTGCAATTCCATTTAGTCATCCAGAGCTTGTGGGGGAAGAGCTAACTTGGAAATGTTGTGTTCAGCTGTGGTGTAAGTGACCAGAAAGTAACTAAGCAGCCACCTCTGTCCAAAAGGCATTTAACTAAGACCAATATTAGGTTAGACATCCTGAATGCTTTGGCAGCATATTTCAGGACCCCTCCAGCCCTCTCCTGTGTGGTGGAATAGCTACAGCTGGACCAAACTGAGGTTAAGTCACAACAGTGATGTGTTTTGATAGTTGCAAAAAACAGAACACCGTCTAACATAAATGAGAATCTCCACTCTAAAGAACATAAGATCTGGATTGTTGTAAGTGTTCCAGGTCAGGATTGAAGTATGACAGACTCTGTGGAAAGGCTTGTTTATGCCTAGATGCAATATACCTGGCTCTAAACTGCCCTAACAGATCTTCACTTTCATAAGCACAAAATTCACACACAAATTTAAGAAAGAATGTTAAAATTGTAAAGAAAAGCATATTTGAACCTGATATGCTGAAAAGAGTTCCAGAATCGTTCATCCTTAATAAATCTTATTCTATAAGGCTGCTAAGGACAAGGAAACCTTGTGTTATCTGCTGTATAAATGCCACTTGCATAAATTATAGCTCAACACAGCAGCTTTAATTTTCGCATCTGACTTTTTCAAATATTTTCCAAGTTTTACATTAATCTGAAATGACTTTTTTTTTACTATTAATGACCACTTTATATTTTGCTCCCTTTCCTTCAATTTTTTTTAAATTTCAAAAGAAATGTTTTAAACTGCAAATATTTTTCAAACCTATTCCAAGCAACTAAAATTGGTTCCAGATAACGTTTTTCTTTGCCTCCCCAGAGGATGTAGTGACCTTTTGCAATGTCATTAAATGATCCCATATTTTCCTCAGTAAATGCCATTTAGCTAACCCAATAATTAATAAAAACAAAGAATGTTTCCTACTGTGAGTCTTGTTTATGTGCTTTTAAGTCCATTTCTCCCATTTACAATTTATCATAAGAGGGGATGTGGCTATTCGTGTCTAGCTTTTAATTAGGTTGTTTTGATCTTTTGTTCAACTGTTTACACATTTTAATTATTATACCTATGAAGACTAATTGAATTGTTTGATATGTGTTAAAGTTTTTATAATAAACAAGGCCCTTTGTTCTTGTGTGGTAGTTATTGTGTAACTGTATGATCACAAGATAACAAGTGCTTTGCAACCACATACAAGAAATACATTCTTGTGACCTGAGTTTAAAATACTTTGATCATCTTTCTTGTGGGGCAGATCTCATTAATTTGGAGATGGAGACTGAGTCTCTTTAAATGGTTACATATGATAATAATGGATCTGAGCTCAAGGTGTAGATGATTAAACAAAAAAAATCAAAGGGTGATCCCTGCATTTCCATTTATATGATTATTAAGAATTCATTTGCAAATTTCATTTCATAGAGATTCATTGGACCAGAGTAGAATGGGTAAATGGTCATTTGAAATATCAATTTATCCTTATGCTTGTAGAAATAATAATCATTCTCTGAAAGCTCCCCCTTACAAGGAGGGTATAATTCTAATTGTATTCTACCCATATATCTTGAAATCTTTTATTTGCATACTTTTTTTTACACTGGGTAAATGTATTGCTTGTGAAAGTGAGAGACTGAGAGCAATAGCTAGATCTTCTTTTACACCGCTCTGAACTAATCATATCAATCCTGATCTACACCATGCCAGCTATTAGAGTGCTGGGTTTCTCCTGAGTAGAGGCTGTCATTCATGCCAAATTGTATAGTGATTTTATGTGAACAATTGTCACCTAGGGAATACAGAATGGGAACTCTAAATTTAGTTCTTCTTGTGAACTAGAAGAATTTTAACCCAGGTTGCTAAAGGAGTAATGTTAGCTCCATAGTATTGTTTTTAAATCATTCAAGTGATTCCATGCATTCAGTTTCCAGAAGTAAATCTGTTTATATTTCATTGGCATGGGTAATTAGAATCAAAATAATGAGGACACTTTTGAGGGATAATACCTTCTTTAATTGGGAGGAGCTATTTTTTCCTTGTCAAGGAGGATTCCTATAATATCTCCCCCACCTCCTCTAGAGAACCTATTTAAATAAAGGCAACCCCCAGAAACTGAGAGACTTTGAATGTCTAGATTCAGATACCTACGTTATAATGCAAAGAAAATTATGCTACCAATGGGCTAAATCCTAATTTTCTCCCCTGGCAAACTCCCATTGAATCTAATTTATTTCTCATATAGTACTCAGTCTTGGCTCCACTTCTGCAAAATGCTTAAGCATATGCTTAAGTATCTTACTAGTGAGAACTCAACAGGCCTACTCACATCTTTAAAGTATATTCTTAAGTGCTTTTCTAGTTTGGGACCACAATACTGAGCACCTTACAAGATTGAGTTCACTTTCCATTGACTTCAATGGGCTTTGTATCAGGCCTATATGGCACCATGATCAAATAAGAGAGTGTGAGTGAGTCAGTCAGTCAGTGGGAGTTTGGTGAGTATAAACTAAGTAAGGGTCTCTGGATTAGACCTAAATTTTTCATTTGGGGGTCATGGTGCATAATCAACTGAAAATGAGCTCCCAGTGCACCACTGTGGCCAAAAGGGCTAATGTGATCCTCAAATGCTTAAACGAGAATCTCGATTAGGAGTAGCGCTTTTATTTTACCCCTGTATTTAGCACTGGTATGACTTCTACTGGAATAGTGGGTCCAGTTCTGGTGTCCACAATTCAACAAGGATGTTGGTAAATTAGAGAGAGTTCAGAGAAGAGCTACAATAATGATTGAAGGATTAGAAAACCTGCCTTATAGTGACAGACTCAAGAAGCTCAATTTATTCTGCTTAACAAAGAGAAGGTTAAGGTTGATCACAGTTTATAAATACCTGCATGAGGAACAAATATATAATAATAGGCTCTTCAATCAAACAGATAAAGATATACCATGATCCAATAGCTGGAAATAAAAGCTAGACAAATTCAGAGTGGAGTCTTTTAGAAGAGAAGGTAGGGATGTTGGCATTCTCTGGGGTTATCCAGCAATGTTGGCATCATTTCCACGTGGCTCTGTAGCATTACCTACTTTAGTTAAGGATAGATTTTACTGCTTCCAAGCATTACCTTTCTAGGTTCATCGTCCATCCAAATACCAGGCTGTTAGGTGGAAGGATGTTGGAGAGGGATGTTTGATCTTGCCTCTGTCCTGAGTCAACAGGTCTGGAAAGAGTTGGATACAGATGTTTGGGTTTGCTGACATATAAAGAATGCTGGGAAATCAAAATTGTCTGCGAGCAATCAACATAATTAACGTTCCCTCTTACTTGATCTTCCTCAGGACTTGAGATAATAGGAGACAGGACAGGAAGGCACATGTCAGTTGTCCCCACCATGGAGCTAGAAATGCATCCTCTCTGGAGCCCTGATCTTCAGCCACCCTGGAGCAGTAGACTGGGCATTCCTTGTTGTCTTGAGATGCAGAAAGGTCCAAAGATGAGGACCCCAATGTCAGAATGTGTCCTGTAGCACTGAATCATGTAGTGCCCATTCACAGTCCTTGCAGAAGTGCCTGCGGAGGCTGTCTGCTGATGTGTATCCTTGGGAGATGAACTGCTGCAAGGGTGATCTGGTATCAAAAACACCAGTTCCAGAAGTTGACTGCTTCTATGCAAAGAAGAGTGGATCTTGCTCCCACTTATTTGTCAATTATAGTACACTGTTGCCAAGTCTGACATGACTTGGGCGTGCAAGATTTGAAGGAGCCATTTGCATGCTTGTGTACTGCATGCAGCTCCAGAAGGTTTATGTATAACTTGAAGTCTTGGTGGGTCCATGTAGCTTGTGCTATGTGTTTGTCCAGATGGGCTTCCCATCCTATTAGGGAGGTGTCTGTGAGCAGCCTTTTTGCAGTGAGGGAGAGGCAAAGTGAATACTTCCTTGTTTTCCCACCAGGAGAGAGAATCCTGAACTCTGTAGGGGAGCAAGACTGGTTTGTCGAGCCTATGCTTGCTTGGCATGTTAACTGTTGTAACCACTCCTGTTGACATTGCAGGCAGAGTCTTGCAAGTGTATCCTATAGATACATGAACCCATGTGACCTAAAAAGATGAGACCATGTGAATTGTCATCTGAGGGCTCCGCCAAAGCTGAGTAATGAGATCCTTTATAGATTGGAATCTGTCCTGAGGTAGATAAGCTTTGGTGCTGACAGAGTCCTGGGTCATCCCCATAAAGTCTATAATCTGCGTGGGAACTAAAATGGCCTCTTCTTTGTTTACGCGGAGTCCCAGTGTAGGATATTGAGTAAGGATAAAGTTGCCATCCATACTTCCTTGAGGAGATCTCCCTGTCAGTAATCAGTCATTGCAGTAGGGGAAAACTGCTGAGCCATGGAAGTGGCAATGGACTGCTACTACTACTGAAAGCACCTTTGTGAATACTCTTGGTGCTATTGCCAGGCCAAAAGGTAGCACTCTGTAGTGGCAGTGGTCCTGGACAACTGTGAATCTCAGTCATCTCCTATGTGCAGAGTGGATGTTTATATGGAAATAAGCATCCTTCAAAAAAAGAGCTGTGAACCAGTCATCCTTGTTCAGTGATGGAGTTATGGAAGCCACCGTGATCATCCTGAACATCAAGCAGTTGATGAAGACATTTAGCCATCTGAAATCTGGAATGAGCCATCCTCTTTTTTGGTGATGAGGAAATATCTCACATAGAAGAATCCTTTTTCCCTCTGATGAAGAGGTAGTGGTTCTGGTGCTCCCAGATTGATCAGGTTGTCTACTTCTTGCCTGAGTGTCCTTTTGTGAGAAGAGTCTCTGAAGAGGGATGTGGAGGGGCCTTTTGGAGGGGGAAGAGAGAGAAACTCTATGGTGTAACCAGTGGTGATGATTTCCGGAACCCATTAGTCTGTTGTTATAAGATGCCAGGCCTGGGGGAAATGAGCTATGCAGCCACCAATTGGGTACTGGAGTTAGAAACAAGTAAATGTGGTAGGATTGGTTCACAGCTCTTGAAGGTCCCATCAAAAGTGTTTCCTGGTGGAAGTCTGGGGTTGGAAGAAGGATGAGGGAAGAATGTTGTGTTTGCTATCTTGTAGCTTCTGATGCTTCCTGTGTGGCTTATAACCAGTGTGGTGATAAAAGGGTTGAGGGGCTAGCCTCTGTTTGCAGGGCTGAAGTTTGTTGTAAGGCTAGATGTGCAATGAGCAGAGGATTGCCTTTGAGTCCTTTAGAGACTGTAACAACTCATTTGCATCTGAAGAAGTTGGGTTTTTTACCCACGAAAGCTTATGCCTAAATAAATCTGTTGGTCTTGAAGGTGCCACTGGACTCCTCATTGTTTTTGTGGATACAGACTAACACGGCTACCCCTCTGGTAATTGACAACTCATTTGTCTTCTCACTAAGCAAATTATTTCCCTTGAAGGACAGTTCCTCCATCTTGGATTGTATTTACCTCGGAAATTAGGAGGATTGGAGCCATAAAGCCAGACGCATGACTACAGACGTCACAATTGAGCAGGATGCTATATCAGCAGCATCCATGGAGGCCTAGAGGGATGATCTGGCTATCGATTTGCCCTCCTCAGTGAGCTCTTGGAACAGCAGCCTATCCTCTTGTGAGAGTTTGTTAGTGAACTCAACAAATTTCGTATAATTAATAAAATCATATTTTGACATTAATGCTTGATAGTTTTTGCTATGTGGAACTGCAAGCTTGTTGAGATAAATATTTTTCTCTTTAAGAGGACTAAGTGTTCAGCTTCCTTATCCAAGGGGGTGGATCTGGCATGATGTTGTCTGCCTCTTTCAGTGACAGCTGGTATTACTAACATTCAGAGCAGGGTGTGTAAACAAAAATTCCCCTCTTTTAGCTGGCACAGTATTTCTTCTGTGTTCTTTTCAGAGTGGGAACTCAAGTGGCTAGAGCATGCCAGACTTCCTTGGCCATATCTAAAATGGCTTTGCTAATAGGAAGCACAACCCTATTGGGACCAGCGCTATGGAGAATGTCCAGCAATTTGAGGTGTGTCCTGCATTTCCTCCAGAGGGATCTGGATGTGTCTGCGATACTCCTCAATGTGTCTTCAAATTGCCTGTAGTCATCAGGTGGAGGAGGAGAGGCTGGTGTGACCACCTCTTCTGGGGTTTATGAGTTTATGGTTCCATCTGATCTGGTTCCTCCTCTTCCTCCATTAGTTCTTGAGGAGATTCCCGATCTTTCTGCAAGGGAAGGGTTGTCTGGATTCCCAGTAGGACCATATGGATTTGGGATCTTGCATATATGGATCCCATGGGCCCCAGTAAGGTCAGTGTTAGGGGTCAAATGGAAATTGTGGTGGTCCCCATAGAATAGGGTACCATTGGTTCTGAGGTGCATAGTTTCTCTTCTGAGATCAAGACGGTGTCCAAGGTACTCTCTCCAGACTGAACCCTTGTCTCGATAGGAGTGGTGATGCTCTCCCATTAACACCCGACTCATCAGAGGAGAAAGTAGCTTCAAATTCCATGGGGGTGCTGTTGGTATGAGGGAGTGGGGGGCTTTGTTATACCTCAGCTAATAGATGCTACTGGTGAGTGACTCTCTCTTTCCTGTATGCGCTCAATTGATGTTGTGGGGATCTTCCTGGCTAGGATTGGGGATTCTGGGTCCATGTAGAAGGCAGTGTCCTCATGGGCAATGAATCTATCCCCAGATGCAAGGGAGTGGTCCAGGCTTCTTTCTTTTCTGTGGCACTGGCAGTGTCATTCTCATCATGGTCTTCGTTATTAGCAACTCTTATTGTGTTTTGTCAGTGTCGGAGGTGTCCACTTTCCATCATTGGTACTTGAGATGGTTGCTCTCTTGCAGTTAACATCCGTTTCGGGGCACTTTATCCTTCTGGAACTGGAAGAATGGTACTGTGCTCCTTTTGAGCTCCTGACACTCCCATACCAGGGCACGGAGTCTCACCCAACTTGGAGGGTGCCAAAAGAGGACCTGGAGGGGGTGAGTGCTCTCATTTTTGTTAGATTGCTTCCTACCCTCCTCTTGCCTCTGTTTCGAGGAGTCCTTTGCTCTACTTCTATCAGCCCCAGAGCCAGAGATGCTTGGCGGTGCTCGATGCACAAGGAGCGGGTCTGATGAACCAGGGTCAGACTGGGTCCTCATATCACAATCCATCAGGAATCTCCAGTGCCTGTACTCATGGGCTTGGTGGGTTCAGCTTGGGAAGGATTGGCACATGTGCACTTTGAAGGGGATGTGAGCTTCCCCCAGGCAGTAGAGGTACTTGAGGTGATCGTCACTGGGAAGACCCAAAAGCAGGATATGCAGTTCTTGAATCCTGGATTTTGGGCATACTAGTCACCGCCGTAGGTGTGGTGGGGGTGGTTTCAATAAGAGGAAGACTCCCCCCGATCCTGGCACTAAAAACTGCACTAAATTAACTGGCTAAGAGAACTTTCTGAAATTACAATCTAAAAACTACAGATATAAGCAGCAGAAGCTAGCTAATGTTGTGGACACTGATGAGGTTCCATCTCAGACCATGAGTGGTAGAAAGGAACTGGAGAAGTGGTCAGTTTGCACCACCCTTTATGCCTCAGTTCAGAGCACGGGAAGGAGAAAGGCGCAGGGGTGAACCAATGGATGCTGCTAGCAAAGGTCTTCTGGTCTCAGGCGCACATGCGGGTGCACTCCCAAAGCGGGAAACACATAGGAACTATCACTCAAAAATAAAAAGCCAGCAGACTCCTTGAGTTCCACAGAGATTTCAAGGAAACTAAAAGACAAGGTCTATCCAGGTGCAAGCCTCCCAAGTTCCCTGATAATGTGTCTTCTGCAGGGTCAATGCACCAGCCATTTTCCTGATTCAAAGGGTCTACATAGGGCAAAGGGGAAGCATTTAAATTAATGTTAAGAGTAATCATTGTCTGTCTTGCTATAGTCACATGAGTTTTGGGGAGCTGTGATAGGATGCCATGGAAGTGGTTGTTCCTTTCCTTATTATGTTATTTATTAATTCAGTACTTATAAAACAGTAGCCTTGTTGTAGTAGCAGTAGTCATGATTCCAGGCTTTTTTGGACAAAGCACTGTGCAAACACATAACAGTCCCTCCATACTTAGCCTTCCTCTTTCCATGTTATGCTGCCAACTCCCTGCCAAAATCCCCATGGAAGGCTTTCTTGGAAGCAGTAGTAGAGGAGAACAGTACTACAGAGGCAGCACTTTGAGCTTCTCATCCTCTGATCTATCATGTCTCAAAGGCAGAGTGGAGGATAAGACCATAAGAATTTTTTTGGAAACCAATTTTTACCTTTCTTCTACTAAGGTTTTGTTCCAGGAGCCCTGTAAACTATTATGCCTTTAAGGTCTTCCTCAGAAAACAAGCAGTTGTCTAAACAACTAATACAAATAATTCTTCTGCTTAAAAAGTAAGGAAAGAATAGCCCAAGGCATACTACTAACAAAGAAACACAGGCTGTAGGTAATCTTTTAATGTTGATGAGAATATGATCTAATGCAAGTCACCAAAACCAAATTCCAAGGCTATGAGAACAAAACAGAGAGATGATTGACTTGGCAATTTTATATAATGGAAGAACATTGTTGTTGTAAAGGTAAAAATAATATAATGGAATGATCTGCAAATTGATCCCTTATGTACAAATCAATTGTGTTGCCTTTCAGCAAATTGGAACCTTAGTTATAAAGAAACAATGATTATTTATTTAACTAATATAAAGCTAAAATAGGATTTCATCATATAAATGAAGGAAAGCAGATGGCGATGTCTCATTAGGATTAAAGATACTATGGTTAAATGGTTAAATCCTGGCCAATCTTCAACCCCAAATGGATTTTGTATGAAATTCTTTACATCCACTCTTTAAAATATGGTTCACCTTCTAAAATGTCTTTGTTAATGCAGCCTATTGACATTCGATGCCACCATCATGCAGAATGGACCATGTTTCTGGGTTACCTAAATCAAGAGGACGTCACAGACGGTGTAATTCTTATTTCTATAGTTGCACTTATTACAATTTTCTCTATATATAATAGCTAAGGACATTAGTTCTTAATGGAAAATCTTTGGAATAATCACCAATGAGCCCTGGAGAATGTCGATAATCTAATGGATTTGTTGGTGTTTTTTGGGGGTGGTTTTTTTTACCCCATCAAAATTTTTCAACCAGCACTTTTACATGGGAGCCAACATTTCTATCCCCCTAAAGGGGACAGGCAGCAGTACACGTGGGATCACCAGCAGCACTTCTTTACCTGTGACTTCTGAGTCTGCTAATAAGTTTACTTCCCTCACATTGGCCTTAGCCACTCTGTCTCTGTGCATCTGCAAGATTTTCCTTCCCAGATTCATTTCATTACAGGCGGTCGGAGAAAGACAAGGAGTGGAGGGAAATGATACTACAATTATAGGGCATCAGCAGAGTGGTGGGGGAAAGGAGAAAATGGGTAGGTGTTAAAGCTGTGATGATGGGGAGAAAAAGCCACCGAAACAGAGCAAGACTGAACAAAGCAGAGAAAGAACATGGAAACAGAACTCATGGGCTCTATTTACATTTCACATTATGTTTGTATTTTAATGAGACCCTGCTCTCTTCCTCTTGACCTACTAGCATGGACTGGTCAAATCTGGCAGTTAACAAATCTGGCATTGTGTTATATATGGCACACATTTTAGAATGGTCCCTGTTTTACATATATTTGGTGTACCCTTGCAGTGCCAGAATGTTTTGATGAAGCAATGGCAGTAGATTAGTAATAGATAGATATTCATTTTCTGGGTTAACTATTCTCGGGACAGGAAGGGGTTAAGGTGGCCAGGAAGGCCTATCAACCCCACAGGCTTTACTTGGAAGAAGAGCCAGGGTGCAGGGAATTGATTGCAAGGAGGTGCAGCTGTGCAGGAATAGGTGGGGCCTATAAAGCCTGGCAACTGGCAATAGACTGAGGTTGCTGCTGGAAAAGAGCAGTCACTCCTTGGGAAGAGGGAGGAGTGTTTGGAGGCTGCAGAAACTTGGAGGCTGCAGTCATTCCCTGGGAAGAGGGAGGAAGGGTTGGGAGCTGGTACACCCAGGAAAGGAGGGAAGCAGTCCAAGGAAGAAGAAGTGAGGGCTAGAAGATTAAAGCCTAGAACTGCTGGGTGGAGGGTCCCTGGACTGGAACTCAGAGTAGAGGGCAGGCCTGGGTTCATAGGCACTGACTCCGTGGGTGCTCCGGGGCTGGAGCACCCAAAGGGGAAAATTAGTGGGTCCTCCTCACCCACCGGCAGCCAAGCTCCCGCCTCCTTGCCTCCTTCTTCTCTCCCCCCCCGAGCACACTGCATCCCCACTCCTCCCCATCCCTCCCAACACTATCCACTCCCAGCCACCTAACAGCTGTTTGGCAGCGCTTAGGACTTTCCAGGAGGGAGGGAGAGGAACAGGGACGTGGCACGCTCAGGGGAGGAGGTGGAGAAGAGGCAGGGCAGGGGCGGGGACTTGGGGGAAGGGGGTTGAATGGGGGTGGGGCAGGGGCAGAAAGAGGTGGGGCCAGTGTTGGGGAGGGCGAGCACCCACTGGGCAGAGGGGAAGTCGGTGCCTATGCCTGGGTTCCCCTGCCAGACGCTGAAGGAGTGGCTCCTCAGGCAGTGAATGGGAAGACTGACTAGGACTGCTGAAGGAAAGACATTGACATACACTGTGAAAGGGGGGAATGCTGAGTAACCTGGCCAGAGGGCTGAGTCATGAAGAGAACGCAGCGGTTCCTGGAGTGAGAGAGGGGCTGCAGACCAGAGAGAGAGATGGAGTGACGGTATGCTGCCGCGGGAATGGCATCAACCTGATCATCTAATCCCTAGAGCAGCCAGGAGGAGGCACCAGACTAGCGGTGAGTGGTGTGCTCCAACACACCCCCACTTTCATATTGCAAACAAAACTAACTGAAAAATGAGATGATATCCATGCCAAGAAACAAACTGGTTATATATTGTAGGCAGCTGGCCAAATTTAGGATCTCCGACTCCTTCCCCGCTACCCCATTGAAGTTGAGGGAACTGCAGAGGACTATAACTCAGGGCAGAATTTGGCCCAGTTAATGTATTTAATCGTATAGACAATAGATATGCACTATTTGTGAGAAATATGGGATTCTGAGCATAATGATGTTATTCATGTACAAGGCTATATCAAGACACTGAAACAAATTGTATCCATATGGACAGGAAATAAAAAACCGCCATATAATGACTATTCCCCATTCCTGAAAAATTACCCAAGTTTGGCTGTTGCTCTTCTCCTATTTGTCATGAATGTAACAGAAAGAGGATAGAGTGCGAGTTGTTGTTGTTAAGAAAATTACCAATATTGGCTTCAATTCCTGGAGTAATTTTTATTAAAAATTGTTTATGGCCTGATGCAGCACTGCAACCCTATTCAGAGAAACACTTAAGCATGCACTTAACTTTATGTACTTGTGCAAATCCCATTGACATATGTAGGCTTAAGCATGTGCTTTGCTGAATCAGAGCCTTAAATTAGCAGCTGGGGAAACCGAGACAGAGGTAAATGCCACAATTTCACAATTCCTACAATTGTGTGCATAAATAAGTGGTCTGATTTTCAGAGGAGATCCCTGTAACTCCCATTCGTTTCGTTTTTCTTTTATTCCAATTGATTTGATATTTTAATATATATTTTTGTCATCTGTGCCTTTGAACAATCTTGCCATTTATTAGTTGTTCGTTTGTTTGTTTTTTAAGCTTACAAATAAATAAAGGCATTCCCTTCCTCGTGAGGCCTGAGCCAATAACTACTGATGTCAATGAATCTTTCCATTTACTTCACTGGGTCATAATGCAGATCAGGGTCATAATGCAGAAAGACCACAAAGTGTTACCATAATTAACCTAACCCTCAGTTAGGATATCCACAAATTTAGGAGAACTAGTTCAGATATGAAGAGATAATGTATATAGTGGAGAAGATGTCTGTGATCCAGTCATTTTGAAAACCACAATCACAGATTTAATCACATATGAAATAACATACACACAAAAAGAGAAAGATAGTCTGTTAGACTCTTTTGTTGCATTTCAAGTTGGACTATAAGCTCCTTTGGAACAGGGACTGTCTCTTTCTATATGCTTATACAGGATGCAGCACAGTGGGGCCCTGTTCCTGTCTAGGACATTAGACACTACTAAAAATAAGTTAATAATAACTATCTTAAAATATATATAAATTTATATCAGCAGCCCCCACTGGCTCCCTATCTAGCTATAACCATGGTGGTTGCTGGCAGTCTTTTAGAACAGTGTTTCCCAAACTTGGGGTGCCGCTTGTGTATGGAAAGTCCCTGGTAGGCCGGGCTGGTTTGTTTACCTGCCCCGTCCGCAGGTCCGGCTGATCGCAGCTCCCACTGGCCGCGGTTCGCTGCCGCAGGCCAATGGGGGCTGCAGGAAGTGGCAGCCAGTAGGTCCCTTGGCCCGCGCTGCTTCCAGCAGCCCCCATTGGCCTGGAGCAGTGATCAGCCAGACCTGCGGATGGGGCAGGTAAACAAACGGCCCGGCCCGCCAGGGGCTTTCCCTACACAAGCGGTGTCTCAAGTTTGGGAAACACTGTTTTAGAAGGGTAAAATTTAGACCTGGTTATGAGGGAACAGATTGTAGTACCCTTCTTCACATTGAGTAGCCCATTACTCCTTAAGTAGTTCCACAGAGATCAATGGTGCTACTAAGTCTGAGTAAGAATATCAGAATATGTCATAAGTTAAAAGTCAAAGTATTGCTCTTTGATTGTAATAATAAGCCAAGGTTGGAGCCACTTGCATTCTGACACTATCTATAATCATAAATTCTATTGCAATATGCATTGGGCAGAAGATCTAAGAAAACTAGTGATACTCCTGGACACCTAACCCCATTGCTTTCTTCTGCTGAACAGAACAAACTTTTAAAACAAAACCCTGAGCTATTCCATAGATAAGAACTGAAGAACTTGCAGCCGGCAATACACATGGATTTAGTTATGGTCAGTTACAACCTGGCCCACAGTGGAGCCATATTGCCCCAAGGGGGAAAATCTGGGATATGCCTAAAGTACAATCCCTTCCCCAGCTCCCTGGTGCACACGAGGAGTGGGCTGTGGTATCATGTATTCTAGAATCGTGCGCCCCACTGCCCTTGCTCTGCTGAGCAATTTCCACAGGTCAGTGTAGAAGGAGTTTTCCTTCCTCATCACCCCATCACATTTAGAGTTGATTATCTCCCCAGGTGTACATGTCCATGTGCTTTTGTGAGTGCAGGGCCTACAATTGTCCTTAGACCTATTATGGGGAGGTGGAAGGCTTGGAGGTGGAAGGCTTCTTGCACCTCACAGAGCACACCTGCTGAAGGGCCAAGGACAGTCTCACCCTAAACAACATAGTTTTTGTCTGCACTAATTTTAACATTCCTAACGCATTTTAGGAAATCTAACAATAAGTAACTATGGTGGTAGGGCAAGTAATGTTTCTGGTTCAAGCATATTGTTGTTTAGGATTATGACCATTGTTTCTGTCTCTTTCCCCATTCCCCCTCCAAGAAGTTCAGATGAGCTAACAACAAATTTGTTTCGGCTGCTTAGGCAGCAGATAGGAAACCAAAATTCTATATCCAGAGAAGTCTAACCCTTCATTTCTTACCAATGTATTTACTTGGGCCAGAGTCCAGGGATGAAATCTATGAAGAAATTATCCAGAGTATACACAGAAATAACATTTTCATCTTGATACTTCCTTTCATATTCCTTTAGGCTCTGTTGCTGAAATATTAAACATGGAGCTATAAGTGGAATACCTCAGTGTTTTAAAAAGCCATACATTTACAAGTCTACAACAGTTATAGTGGCCTTTGGTTTACAATTGCCTTTTTTAAAAACGTATTCCTTAGTAATACTCGGACACTTCTACAATACTGATGTATATTGAAATATTCCAAGTCTAATTATCATCTAATTGTCAGATGGGGGTGCCGCAAAGGGATGCATCTGTGATTCAGAACTCCTTGGAGAGGAATTGCAGTGTCCAACTTGTGATACAGTTTAGAGATGAAACACGCTTTGAATGTTGTTAATCATATGGAACAGTTTTGAACACCTGTTTGAGTGCCATCCTAGTGCTTTATGTTTCCAGTATAAGCTAATGGAGATCAACACTTTTTTGACACTCCTGATACCAAGTGCTTATAAAGTGTTTATACCTGTAATTGTGTCAAATTATGTTAATTAAGCACTGAAAAGACACTAAGTTGAAGTGCTCAAAGTGTATTACTCAGAGTGTCACCTAGGGGCTCTTCACAGCAGACACTTGGGGGACAATTTTTTTCCTTTCAAGCAGTGTTAGAGCATTATGTCTTAAAGTAGCTTTCTGATCTTAATTTAATTAAAAAAGCAAGTGCCAGTAAAGTGCACATGATTTAATCTTTTGAATTATAAATTCATTCTAAAGTAAAATGGCCTTTCCTTTTCACCTTTTCTTCTCAGCTCCATCTCCTCCGCCATTTATTATTATGTATTTAATTGCTAAAAGCACATTTTTATGATAAAAGCTAGGAATTAACCCGTGTGAAAGAGAGATTAGACAGAGAGAGATTGAAATCCCTAGGGCATAAAATACCCTTAGGGAAAAATAATACAATAGAATCCAATTGTATTCTTAAGATGCTGACTCACATTGGAGGGCCTGTGCAGAGTTGCACCACCACCCTGGGAGTTCATGTCACACTTTCTTGTGCCCTCCTTGTACACCCAAAAAAGAGCAAGTCACAATCTGATCCATAGTAGAGCCTTCTACAATAATTGCTGCAGGCCTTCCTCTCATACAGCATTTTTCTTCCATAGAACTCGAACCATTTAACAAAGGAGACAGGTATCATTAGCTTCATTTTGCAGATGGGAAGTTTAGGCACAAAAGAGGTGAAGTGATTTGGCCAAGTTCACCCACAGCAGAGTCAGAATTCAGAATTCCTGTCCCAGTCCAGTAGCTATCCACTAGACCGTGCTGCTTCCCATATATCACATAGTAATATTGCTACTGTAAGAGGGAATAGTTTGGATCAGCCCTGTAGAAGTTTATTATGAGGATACAGAGAAAACGCATTTTCTAAAGTAGAGCAATTTAAAAGTGAGAGGAGAGAGAGAGCAGCACAAGGACACAGAAATTTAATACACATCTCACTGAAGAGTCTTGAGCCTGATCAAAAATAAACAGATACTTTTAGGAATATTATTTTAGAAAATTCTACTTCAAGGGTTGTTCTATTTCATGATAGAATATTCTTTAAGGTGTACAGATAACAATTCCTATGTTATCCAATTCTGACTAGACTCTATTAAAATGATGTTTTCACTTTTCTGTGAAGCTGTGTTTAATCTTTGTAGTCAATGTGCTGAGAAAGATAACAAAAAGATAGCTGAACTTTACTTTAAACTTCTTTAATCTTTCTCTTTAGCTTTCATTCTTGTAGTACAGCCTTAGCAATCAGACTTCAGCACTCTATTCCTCAGAAAAAACTTACAGATTCAGAAACCGTAGTGAGAGAGTTTTCCCCTTTATACCCAAAGTCACAGATTCTCCTTAATCACATCTTGTGGAAGTCTCTCAGGCTGCTGAAATTCCCCTAATAGTTAGAAGTTAATTTGGCAATGTCTAAACAATATCATGCAGGAGACTTGATACCTAAGGGGAATAGTAATAGAGCATTGAGCCTTTCACCTCTAGGTCATAGGTACCTTTCAAGTCTTGGTTGTAAGCACAATCACATGGGTCTTTGTTGGCCTCCAATACATAAAATGAATTGCTCTTAACCTAGTCCTCAGTGGAAAGGTGTCCGTGTCACAAATGGCTCTCTTATTTGTAGCCTGAGCAAAGAAGCCAACAACTGAATCGTCATGTAGGTGGACACTGAACAGAGAGATTATTCCCTCCAGGTCAGTGTACAGGCACATTGGCAGGGTATAGGTTTTACTCTATATATTGATCAGATTAGAAGACTTCAGTCTTGAGGGCTCCCAATCCAATACCTACCCAGGTCTTGATCGAATTGCCACTCAAGTTAATTTGGAAAGATTCTAATTTCCCTGAGAGTTTGTGGAGCCTCGACGGCATTATTTAATTAAATGCAGAAAAGAAAAATGAAGTGATACTTCTTTTGTAGTGTTAACTCTTGCTGCCTGGAGGGAAATAAATCAGTGCTTTCTGTGCATTTCTTCAGGGTTCCTTCTCATAAACTATACCCCTCGCTCTGATTTTCTTGTGAGCTGACAACTAGTAGGCAATCAAGAAATATGCAAGTAGCATGCAGATTCACCCACTAAAAAAACCCCAAATGGTCTCAGATTCATTTTTGGCATAACTCCACGGAAATCACTGGAGTTTGCCATCAGAGGACTGGACCCAGAATATATTAAAGAGAACATGGCCATATAGAAATATTTTTAAAACAGAGATGGTCTGCAGTCAAAATACCTTGCATCTTGGGTAACCATAAAAGATCTCACCTGTCCATGACTCTCAGAGACACTCCAGTCTCTAGGAGTTCTGTGGTGTAGTCATATTGCTTTTTAAAAGGCAGTACATACAGGACTGAAAAATACCATGTACTGAAATACTGGGTACATTATGAAAACCTAGATAAACTTAAATAGAAATAATGGGTAAAACCAAGTGTAGGGTATATTTTTGGTTTTCGAAAACTTCATTGGCTGGAGTGAGGAGGGTTGTGTTTTTGTTTTGTTTTTGTTTCAACCAAAGTTGGGGTGGTTTGCATCCAGGTCCTCTTACTCCAAACCAAAAACTGTTTGCTGGAGGTTGTGGGTAGTTGGATAATAAATGGTTGTGGTTAGAGTTAGATAAATTACTCTATAATCAATGCATCAACCAATAACTTGCTTCCAACATAGTTATTGTAGAACACGAAGCCAGTGTTTACTAATTCCAAGGTAGTACAGGTCTTGAAATACTCAAATTATCTGGCAGGCCTTTGGACATCTGCTGCCCATCTGACCTGGAAAATAAAGGCTGATGAGCAAACAAAATTAGAGGAACAGTAAGGTCCAGATTGTGACTTTTAAACCCATAGCTGTTTAAGGAGCAGGTGCATGAGGAGTGGGGAGCACTAACCATTTAACAGATGCCTCTGCCTGTGAAGGACACAGGAATGAAGAATACCCCTAAGAGAGCTGGCAGAGCACACAGTGCAGTAGTAAGTTCAACATCATTACACCAGTTGCAGTGTGTACTTATATTAGTTCCAGACACGAATTGCTACCTGATTGATATGATATGAAAGGGATGTGGGGTCATGCCACACCTCACCCCCTTGTGGGGTGGCTCGTACTACTGGTGGCACTAATGTTCCACCCTTCAACTCACTGCTGCACGAGGAAGGAACATTTGTTCTTTGCACTCCCTCTCCAAATTTCCCCTTGGGCACCTATGCAAAGGAATCAGTCTGGTCTTAAATGATCAGAGCTATTTTGATTGATGGAAAATATATATTTGCTACTGAAATTTTTTTGTGAAAATGAACGAGCCACAGAATGAACCTGAATTTCTTCTCCGTCCTTCCAAACTGTTGCATTGATCTGCTGTATGCACAAACACGCATCCTCCATAACACAATAATTATTTTTCTCCTCAATAGCAGCAGTAAGCTAGCTCACATAGGGATGAGACTAGTGCATGCTGGGACAAAATCATGTTGTGCAAAATTAGAAAACCAAAAGTAGTGGGTCTTTTCATTTAAGATAGAACCTCTCACTGTGACTGACTCATTGCCAGGTGAGTACTTTTAAACAGTCATTTCAAACTATTCAGATTTAGCTTGAAAGAAAAAATATTGCAATAGGCACCGCTTTTCTGCAGATGACTCTAATAAAGATTTGTGACAAGTGAATAGTATGTATGGAGAGGGTTGTTAATGTCTTAGGGCTGTAGTCACAATATGGATTGTGTAGCATGTGGGTGAAAAGTTGAGGGGTTCAGAGAAAACTTCCCATCTTAGACAAAATTACATTTAAAAATTCAAGTATGAGGAATCATTTGACTGGGAATCATTTTTTGAAAAGAGGGGAAATCCCTTCTTTTTCTAATATTGGCAAATAGGTCTTTAAGGCATCCTATCTATAAGCTCAGTCACAGAATATAGGAATTGCAGTAGAGGAATACACCCATGATCCATCTATTCTGGTACATTGACCCATTTGGAATTCGCCTCCAACACAATGACAGGTGAATCCAGTGGTTAAAGTAGATTAACGTGGGAAGGTGCTTTCTCAGCACAATAGGATCTCAAGGACAATCATTGCACCCCCATCTTTTCTCTCCTCGTGCCCATGCAGTGTTTCGTGGTCTTATCAAATCTTCTCTTTCTCTGGTTTGTTCCCCATATGGAAATTGCCTATTATTCTTCGGGATATCTGGTATGCTTTTCTGTGCCTTCATTTATCATGGCACAGTATTGGATACTATCATGTTTTCTTTATCTGAGCCACAGATGTATGTCTGGCCTAGATTCTGCCACTGTATTCTTTTCCCCAGCTACAAATGTATCTGTGGGAGTAAATGAAGCAGCAAAAATCCAACCACGATTGATAGAAAAGTATTTAATGAAACCCCCCCTTTGTCATCATTTCATTGTGGGGAGTGGATTCCTGTTAGTGTGAAATACTATTCTATGTGAAGTACAGTATTGGAAAATAATTTGTGCGCCAAATTCTGGTTGGTGTTTTTCACAAGGGCCTGTATGGGGAAGAGAGCAAGCCAGTAAGGTGAAATGTGATGCAACTGTTGTGCCCTGAAGCTACCTCCCTCAAAACTCTTGGAGGATGTCCATACACTCAGCCTAAATTTCAGAGGTAGTTCTTAGAAGTCGTGGGACATAGTCCATATATAACAAACCCTTCCACTTGTGCCATAGATTCATACAATTTAAGGCCAGCTAGTTGTGTTCATATAGAGAACTTCCTCGTCCTAGACTCCTCTTCACTGCTACCCTCATACTACTGCCATGTCTATACTTACCTCCGGATCCGGCGGTAAGCAATCGATCTTCTGGGATCAATCCAGGAAGTGCTCGCCGTCAACGCCGGTACTCCTGTTCCGCGAGAGGAGTATGTGGAGTCAACGAGGGAGCCTGCCTGCCGCGTGTGCACCCGCGGTAAGTTCGAACTAAGATACTTCGACTTCAGGTACGTTATTCACATAGCTGAAGTTGTGTATCTTAGTTCGAAGTGGGGGGTCAGTGTGGACCAGCCCACTCTTTGCTTTCAACACACACACACACACCCTCTACCTGTATTCATTTTGTCTGTAAAGGGATTCACATGGTGATGTCTTTGTATCAGGAAGGGAATGGAGAAATACTTAAAGGACATATGGTACAACTAAAAATAAAAAATATTGTACTCATAATAAAAAAACATATATTGATAAAAAATGTGTATAAGGCCAATCAGAGAACCCTGGAAATTAGCATTAAAAAAACTAAATCAAATGGAAAGGAAAATGCAGCCAACTTTTGTTACCCTTCATACTCAGAATCTGAGAATGTTTCAAATAGCTGTAGTATAGCACATGCCAAAAAAAAAAAACATGCAGTGAATATGTTGCAGTCATTAGCAATCTAAAAAGATAATTTTTCCAATGATCCTGAAAGAGGCTTACGGAATGAGTAAATGATACAATCCATAGTTGGACTGGAATTAAAGAGAGCAGTAAATATATTTGGTTAGGACATGAGTGCCAAAATCCAGACAGAAAAAAAAAAACTTTTTCTATACTTTCTTAATTTGAAATAACTGTCATAACTACATGATGCAACACTGTGGGTGGTAATCTGCCTTTGATAGCATTTCTACTATCCAGTTACCATAACAATCTGATGCCACTTTTATATGTGGCTGTACTTTTCTGTATTTCTTTTCATAAAATATCTAGCACACCTAGTCATTAACTGCGACATAGTTTGAGTTTATCATACTTTGAGCTGGAGTATCCAATTCAGCTCGGAAATCACTGAAATCAAGACTGTTACAAGCTTCTCAAGGTCTAAAAAGTAAAAAAAAATAAAATATCAGGTTGGTTTGTCCAGCCCTTAAAATTGAACCCTTAAGCAGTAGTTCCTGCTAGAAGTAGGAGTGTCTTTACAAGGGTTTGCTTTTTCTTTATGAAGAAGAATAGAACAGCAGCATCACCAAGGGATATGCAGCAGGCATCCAAATATGCTGCTATTCATCTGTATGAATGCCAGGATTAAAAGGGGAGGGATTTTTTTAACCTGTGAGAAAACAGTAATTATTTACTCTGTTTGACTTAATGACTTCTGCCTTTTGTGTATACAGGGGAACAAAGCAAGGCAAGTTACAGTCTGTGGCTATGTTTACATTACACACCAGTATCAGTGGTGTGTAGTGTACATGTAGCTACGTGCCACAGTGAAAAGTAAGGTATGTCCACACTGTGGTGTGTAGCTACACATCAGTGAAAGACTCTAGCCACGGGGAAAGGCTTCAGCAACTCCCAACTGCAGAGCTTTTCACTGAGGCAAAGGGAGACTCTGGCCGGGGGGGGGGCGGGCACAAGCCGGGAAACTCCCCTTTTCAGAACCTTTCCCTGCTGCTGCAGTCCTTCTCTAGTCCACGGACAGGCTCCAGAAACTGGGAGCTGGAGGAGCCTTTCTACGCTGCTGGAGTCTTTCCCTGCAACGTTGGAAGCAGCAGGACACTATACTGTTACAACTAGCGGTGTAGGCGGGGCATGGGGGAGTAGAGAGCCTGTGGAGTATGTACCTGAGTACACGCCCTTCAGGCATGTCTTTACTTCTTTAAGCTGTATCCCACTAGCTATACTGCTGTTTACACCTATGCTAGGGGGGCTGTGCAGGTATGTACACGACACACTGCTGAAAAAAGCATGCAGTATAGACCTATCCTGTATGATTTCTCTATTGCAGTCAGCAGTTCAGACCACAGCACTTAGCAAGCAGAATATTTATAGGATGAATGAGTTGTTTGTGCATGGATGAGAGCTGTGTGTGATACTCATTCTAAGGGGCAATGGCCAGTAAATCTCCATGTCCCCACCAGCCACGCTGACTTCTCTTAATGTGCAACCTGCCCGCTGCCTGATATGCCACACAGACAGCTTCTTGGAGCTGGGTCTCATTCTCTACATTGTGCAGGGCTTCAAATGTCTGGCTTCCCCCAACACAGCAGAACCAGAGCTGGTCACTGAAGAGGGATAAGATTTTTTTCTCACCGTCCCCTCAAGTGTTTTCTTATTTTAATCCTAGTAACAGGGTGGCTTGCCTGTGGGCTAGAGACCCTTGAGCTAAGCCTGCCCTGATTACGAGATGAGCCCCACATGAGAGGAATCTAGTGCTTCCCCTCTCTTGCGCGCGCTCTCTCTCTCTTAGTTTCTCTCTCTCTCTCTCTCTCTGTGTATATATATATATATATATATATATATATATATATAGATTGCCAGATGCAGGAAGCCTAGTAGTAAACTAGGGGAAGCTCAGAGAACAGGAGACTGTGTGGAGCTGGTGTAAGGAGCAGCTACAAGGAGCAAGTCTGAGTCCTCCAGAGCCCTAGCTAGACATGGTGAGCTGAGAAACTGTTCTGTTTGGTGCTAAACTGTTGCCAGCCTGAGGAGAACTGGTGAAGAGTGAATTAAATGATTGTGGCTTAAAAGGTAACTGGAGACTGCGTGAGTTCTTAAAGGGGAAATAGAGGTGGGACAGCTACGTGGGCAACCCTAATTCTGAGGAGCACTCATGGTAGGTGGTGGCTGCTGTGCTACAATTGCTTATAAATAAGTAGCCATACACTTATCTTCCTCTCATGCATAAACTAGAAAGCTGACAGTGCGAAATGGAAGAGTGTGACAATAATTCATGCTAGGGAGCCTCTGGCTATTTGTGCTATGCATTTAGGTACCTTTGGGCCAGCTGATAGTGTGCTTGGGTGGTCGGATATCTCATTCTCTTTCACCCCACCATTGTTTGTGTTTTTCCAGTTGTGGCCATGGCATTTTTAATATTCTGTTCAGAAAGTAAGGGATGATCGTCCTCCTGAGTCCACGGTAAATTCAGCCCATGCAGCACATAGAAATAAATATCTAAAATATTCAAGACATTACATTAGATATTTAAACAGGAGAATTGTAAAAGGCAATAAAAGGGGAAGTTAACAGTATCTAATGAGCAACAGAACATTATTATCTATCACTATTTTTATGTATATTTTGCTAGTGCCTAGAGGCCACCAATCTAGAATCAGGCACTGTCACTGGTGCAAGTGTGGTTGTACGGTACGGTGTACTGTACCAGTAAGATATTTATAGCTGGTATGGCATACCGGAAAGACACAGGAGGAACTCAGCCCATCCCCAACCCTTCCATGCAGCTGCGTCTCCTGAGTCCTCCTGTCTGGGATCTATACAGCAGAAGTCTCTGGCGCAACGGGAGGAGGACAGACTCCCTCCCACCCAGGTAGGATCATGGGGAGAGCATGGGGGGAGGAGTCACATGCCCCCACCCTCCTTTGTGTCTCTCCCATGAGTGTAGCGTACCAGCAAGAAATGATTTCTACTTGCACCACTGGGCACCCACAAGGAAGAGATGATCCCTGCACCAAGTAGTTACAGTCTAAGAGGCAACAGGTGAATGCATGATAGATCCGTGAGAAACCTGGTAGCTCAGGGAGACAGTTACAATTGGTATAATAAGCAACATTCACAGCACACCAAAAGAATTGAAGTGAAGGGTTCCTAGAAGTTATAAACAGATCAAATGCAGCTTGTCTCTTTTGCACCAAGTGCCAATGCAGTGAATAATCTCATTCACTGGTATAATTTTAAGCTTATGAATGTATTGCATGAACCTATGCTTTTTTTGTATAACAAATTACTTGGATAGCCTATTTCCCATGACCCTTTAGCAGTCTCCGTAACAAGCCATGCAGCATGGCAGTCAGAAAGATGATTGTGCTTTTAAAAAAAAATCTATTTATTTCCCCTCAGATATAAAATACACAAACCAGCAACCCATATAGTTAGCTTATGTTAGAGCTCTATCAGGAAGAGCCTGCCTGAGTGTATGGGCAAGTGAAAAACATAGTTGTAGTTCTTCTTCAGTCACCTCAGAAAACCAGTTATATACGTCTTGATCCTAGAGACACAGAACTTGCACACATGAATAGTCATTATTTATTTTTAATGGGACAACTTGTATGGACAAACTTACACACACACATCCAGTGCATAACAACAGGATAGTCTTAAACATGGATACAGAAAATCTATTCATTTATTTTTCAGGGGGAGGAGATGTCTTAACCTAGGCTGAATGTTTCATTTTGTGTCTGACTTTTTCAATATCAAGCAAACGTCTGCTTGTAGTTATTAACTCATGGACCCAGAAAACAAATGACAAACGTATGCATGTCTGCCCTCTGTATAGAATACTCAACATTGCCCTTGCTTTGAACCTTCTTCTAGTTTACTGTTCATTATGAGGTGGGAGAAAAACAATATTAATAATTATACATATTATATTATTCAGAGCTTGTAAAATTATTCATGGTGAATAAATTATCCCACAAATTTAGCCTTTTCTGTTTGCTAGTCATTTGCAAACTGAAGCTGATTTCTGCAAATGGATCCATTCTTTAGTAAATACCAAATTTTAATGAACAATATTTAGCATAAGGAGTACTGTTAATAAATTGTCTCCTGTCACTATTTGCTATTGAATTCAATTGCAGGCAGGGGTTACTGGAACAATTTGTAGAGTGGGGGTACTGAGAGCCATTGAACCAAACTGTAAACCCTGGATATAATGGAAACCAATTCAAGCCAGGGGGTGTGGCAGCAATCCCTAGTTTCAGCGCCTATGGTTGTAAGGTTTCTTCTCCCTGTAGAAGTTTTATACAGTGACAAACAGCAAATAAATACCCTTTTTATATGAAAATGCGAATATTTGTATAAAGAACAGCCATTACTTAGCATTAATGTGGTCAAAAACCCTTTTAGAATGCTTGCCAGTAACAGTTGAAAGGTGCAAACATGAGTGATCTCAGTATGTACAGTCTTTGGGTTTTGTGGGGGGAGCAGAGTTAGTACTGAGGTCTGTTATCCATTTTATAACCCCTTTCGATGAATCTCAAATCACTTTTTGAAAACTTGAGGAAGAGATTTATTGTCTATTTTTACAACTAAAAAGCAGTCACGTCTGCAGTGAAATGAGGCAACTATTTAAGCTCATACATCAACAATTTGGGGCCAGGAAGTGCAGAATGCCATATCTAATTGAAACTGCAGGGAAAATTGTAGGTAGGCAGACTGTAATTAACCAAGTTGGAATTTGGCCAGGACCAGCTCTGTATATATTATATTTGTCTTTAACTTCTAAGATGCACTATTCACAATGATCTCTGAATACATGTACCACATTAACAAAATTCCCCACTACAGTTATCAAAATGGATATAGATACATAGAATCTTAATGGACCCATATCTCCTTATCTTTTAAACTGATTTAGTGATCATTAAAGTGTTACACCCTCCCATTACAGTATTGTAACAAGTAATATCCCTCAGAAATTACGAGACCTTACCATTAATGTATAAGACTTGTCATCACTTTGACATTCTAAATACTGTTCCTAATGCTAGAATGTTATGGATCTGCAACTGCTTACAAATCAAGAAGATACAGCGTCCAAGCCCCAAAATATGTGTGGGTTACTTTGGCCCCAATTCAGCAAAGCATCCAAGTACAAGCTTAAGTCCATTTCTTTTCAATACATCACATGCTCAACTTTGAAGTCCATGGGACATAAGCACATGCATGGTCTTCCCTTTAAGCTTCAATGCTTTGCTGAAAAGGGACAGACTGCTGAATCAGGGCCTTGTTGAACATTCCTATTTCTACCTGTATAGGTGGTTTTACCACAGTTGTACAAATTCATCCTTGTAAACATTTGATCACTTCTTCCTTGTGAAGTCCCCCTCTTAACTTCTTAATGATTTCCAATCCTTGCTCTTGGTTCCTAGTACCAAAACTCAGCTCAGTCATTTGAACAGCAGTTATCTATTCCACGTTTGATTGTGGATAATTAGCTCTGAGAAGTAAAGCCCTTCCTATCATCTATACAATCAATGTTAGGAAGAGCTTCACTTCCCAGGGACAGTCATGCACTCGCTGAACATCTTTCTTGAATAAAAAGCATACAAAGTCACGAAAGGTACTCAACTTAGACTTTTATTGAAATATAATAGGCACAACAGTCATGGAAAGGCAGAGACATTGTTTCCTTGCACTGTCCAGTCTATGTCCTGCAACACCTGAACTTGAAGAAAGTATTTAATTCTTCATGCACTTTAATACCTAGTCTTTTCTATCATTATTATTATTTATTTTGCATCACAGGTATATGTAATTCTTTAGAAGCCACCAAGAGAAGTAATTTCTTGTCCTTAGAGTTTGCAATCTAAATCTGCCTAAAGCAGCTGCTCCATATCCCATTATCAGTTCCACTGGCATGACTATAGAGCTCTCAAGCTTGGAGTGGCCAGGTTTTGTAAATGATTCTTGAGAACCTGAGGAGTAATGACTTTTCATGAACAGTCTCAGATACCGTACATGAATAAACAGTAAGTACTGTGCTTACCTAAAATGAAACCCATTTGTTTAGTAATCAATGACATGCAGCATGATGCATCACCCCCTCAGTTCCCTCTCCCCAATTTAAAAAAAAAATAGCCAAAACAATCTAACCCTCTGTCTCATTATAATTTCTTGAGGCAAAATCTGCTCTTTTCTGTCTGACATCTGTCAGACCCTACCTTTCTTCTGAAGCCACTCATGTGATAAGTGAAAGTAGAGACATAAAAAGAGCTATGATCTTGTCAACCATAGCTAAACAAATACATTTATTAAAAAGAGAGACCCTAACAGAAGATGTTGTGTTATTTTTCATAAGGTAACTTTAACATGGCCTGAGAAACTTCCTTTCTATTAAGTTAGCATGTCTACTATGTGCTTGTGTACACCAAATGGGAATTTTAGATGCTATACTCGTACATTTGTTAGTTTAATAGAAATAATTACCTTAATGCTGTTAAATTACAAGTCCCTACCCAGTGATGCACTCTTTTCCCCCACTAGCAACCTGAATTACAGCATGTTAAAAACATTGCTGTCAATGTGAAGCTAGTCCGTTTGTAATAATGAGTTAGCAGCAGGTTCAGGTTTACACCTCCCCAGGTGTCTCCCTGCTAAGTATTGGGAGTATAAGTCACATTCTTTTTTTTTTTTTTTTTTGTAAAAGAGAGATTCTCTTTTTGCACCATGAAATAGCCACACAAACACAAAGGTAATCTATTTAGAGGGAACAGTGATATTGACTTTACCTTTTGTAGAAAGTCCTAGTCCTACCAAAATCAATACCAGAACTCCAGTATGGCAGAATTTCACCCAAAGTACAATCAAATACACAACACTGTAAATAGAAAACATTGCTTTGTGTCTAATTCCTTAGTTACAGTAATTGTAGGCCTTATTTGGAATATTAGGTAAAACATCTTCAGATGTAAGTGTGGGTTTTAAATGGATGACATCCCTTTGATTATTTAAAAAAAAAAGAGGGTTTATTGTCAGTTAAATGTTTATATTTGATTAACAAATTTTATCATGGAGAGTTTCTGGAGTGCTGAAAATGGTTTCCTTTCAACTCCCCCGCCCCAAGTATATTCTCTCGGGCTGTAGTCTGTGAATTTTCCTCTTATTTAATCATCACGTTGCACTCTTCCTCCTCTGGACAAAACAAAATCCTGGAACCCAGCTCCATAACTTCAATATGCATATAAATTGACACCGTTGATGACTATAACACACCATGGCAAACAGCAGGGAGGGGCTAAATGGAAAACTCATTTGTTAGTTTTCACACTTGGAGACTGTTATTTTTATAAATGACTGATATTGGACACTGTAGGAGTGCCCTCTTTCATATCCACTGAAGTACTCTACTGGCCCCAGGAGTCACTAAGAGTAGTGGATTTTAATAGTTATAGATCTTAAATGGAGGGTTAGAAATTGTTTCTTTTCATTACAATTACAACAAGGAATTAACCCCAAGGGTATCCACTTAATTTCATAATATATAGACTGGAACGCTAATAATGTGGCTCTTCTAAAATGTAATAAAGAAGCAACTGGCCCTTTGCTCCCTGGGGTAGGTTTCTGTAAAATGTATTGCAAAAAATGTAAAACAAAGAAGACTTTAAGTTAACAAGCTTTGTAATGTCACTAGCTCCAGTGCTCAAAGTGATCAGAAGCACACAGATGCTGCATATTGGTACTATTTTTACAGCAGGAGTTCAGTACCACTTCACTAGCAAAAAACTAAAAACAGTTATAGAGGGAATGGAGGATAATTCACAATTAAGTGAAGGAAGGGAGAGACACAGAGTTCAGCAGTACAAGTTAATTATGAGTTTCAGGGTCCACTTGGACCTTTACTGTGGCCCTCAAGTTAAGCTTCCTGTTGCTTTGCAATAGAGCATGCAAGGTTAAAACAATACTCAGCTTTGCATTGTAGCAATAAGTGAATTCCTCCACATTCTGTTCCATTTGGAGTAGTGAGTAACACAGTAGCCTCTGACCTTTCTGTCATTATGGACTGTAATTATGGAGCCAAAGATCTGAACTATTGGATCGTTTCACGGTTTTAGGTCTAGGCTAAAGTCATTTCTGTTTGATAATGATTTTAACAGTGTCTGACTGGACACAGCACCCTGAGACATCTTTGCAGGAGAGGGAATGGAGTGAGGATACTAACATAGGCTTATTTTATTGTATAGAAAAAACTGCAATAAAAAGTAACACTGAGAATCCTACGCTATAGTTTTTTAATCATAATTATTCCAGTCTAGCCTTCTAATTAAAGCTATAACCTGCTTCCCTTCTGTTAACAGGGAACAGCTCATCAGTAAAGAAGCTATGGTAAAGATATTGATATCCTTAAGCAGAGGTGCTGACTTTCTAACCTGCCAGGGACTGCTCCTCCCAGGCCTCACTCACACCCCGCCTCTTCCTGCCCATGCTCCGCCCCCACTCTCACTCCTTCCCCCCCACCCCGGCCCCAGTGCCTCCTGCATGCTGCAGAACAGCTGATCATGGCAGGAGGGAGGGTGAAGTGCTGATCGGCATGGCTGCTGGCGGGCAGGAAGTGCTAGGGCAAAGGGAGGAGCTGATGGGGGAGCTACAGCACCCACCATTTTTTTTCCATGGGTGCTCCAGCCCTGGAGTACCCACGGACTTGGTGCCTATGTCTTTAAGTGTGTCTAATATGCACAGAATTCTGTGCCCCAAGGTTACCCTTGCAAATATTTGCAGCAGCAAATATTAAGCAACTGATTGACTGCAATACCCAATTTGTGGAATTTGTGCATGTAAGGTGGGATTTACAAAGGTGTTTAGGTGCCTAACTCCCCACTGAAATCCATGAGTTAGAGGCCTAAATACCTTTGCCAACTCACTGATTTCATCTTTGTGAATCTCACCCAAAGGCTGGAAGTCTTGCCCTTCACTTCAGTAGAGAGAGGATTTCACCCAAACTTCTATACATGCAATTATATGCACCTAAATTAGAAAAGCTAAGTCCTGTCCTGTAAACTTGTCAATCAACTATGGAAAAGCTGCAGATCTAAACAGGTGATTTCAACTCACTTGTTCACATTGATCATGCAGATCACAATTTTGGGGATTTGTAGAATATTTATGAAGCTACAGAGGTACTTTTTCTTCACACACACACAGAAAATCCTTTTACAACTGAAAGTCCAGGATCCCTCAGAGAACTGCCAGAGCAGCACAGAACAGATGTCAAAGGGGCTACCAAGAAGACAATGGAAATAGGGAAGTGGCTAAAGAGCACTTGGTTGAGGAAAGCATCACACAAGACCAGAGTAGCTGAGAAGCCCGAGCACCATATATGGCTATGGGAATCATTTGATGTGCCAGGACAACACTGGATAAATGTTGAAGTTACAGTGGGGAGCACAAAAGAAGGTCAAAGGATCAGGTGAGATTGATAGATCAATCAATTAATTGATTGGGAAGTAGTAAGAAGCCCAGGGGTTCATGAGAGCTGGCTGGCAAAGGATCAGAGGTAGCTGAGAGTATGACAGGATGGCAAATGTGATTCTTAGTTGCAGTATTAAATCCTTTCATCATATAAAAATCCTGGTGTAGGACTTCTCTGTTGTTAGCTCTTGACAACTGGAACTTCCCCATCCCATCTGCCCTCCAATGGCATCACTCTAGTCTGATCTCTGGCCCATGTTGTGAGCCCTTACATACTAGTCCCATAGATTGCCCAGCAACTACTTGCATGAGTCACTACTCAGTAGGGTTGCCAACCCTCCAGGATTTTCCTGAAGTCTCCAGGAATTAAAGATGAATCTTTAATTAAAGATTGTCATGTGATGAAACCTCTAGGAATACGTCCAACCAAAACTGGCAACCCTACTACTCAGACCTTACATTCTGGCCTTCTCTTCCCACTCTCCACTTTTCTGCCATTCACCTGCATCATTCTTTGCTTGCAGCATCCTCATCTTCAACTTTTTTGGTTGTAGCAACTGTTAATTGGATATTTCAGACTCTGACTTGGAAAAGTTTTGAGTCCAAAAATAGCTGTTCAAGTGTTTCTTTAATTATATTTGCTGGAGGCTTCCATGCTTCATGAACTTGGAAAGCCAAAAAGAGAGAGAGGAAAAATTTGAGCTGCCCTCCACAGTTGGATTTTTCAAAGGCGCCTGAGGGGAGTGGGTGTCCAATTCTCATTGAATTTCAATGGGTGCTTGCTGCCTAACTGCCCATTGAGTCATTTTCAAATGTCCCCCATGTCGTTTTTTCTCATTATTTTCCTAGGGGAACTGCATCGTAACTCAATTTAATTTTAATGCCCTTAAAATGATAGTATAAAGAAGCAATTTTACTTGCATTGATCTTTTTTCATTTCTTTATTTTACCTAAAAATCAAGTGCAATAAATCTTTAGGGCTAGATTATGATACCTTTACTCATCATACAGAGTTATATCATATGCAGAGTCCTACTGGTTTCAGCGTGACTCTTTGGGGAGTAACTCACTGCTCAGTATAAGTAAGGGATCACAGTTTAGCCAGGAATGTGCATAAGCCTTTGTTTAGGATGGCTTCCCCACCCCCGTATATGTATTTACACACGCAATTGTATTGAGGTGTATTCCCTAATAATCATTCGGTGAATTTCCCCTGACCTTTTCAACTTTCATTTGAGGGTCCAATATCAATTTGACTGATAAATAATATTTTATAATAAAGTAGGAGATCATTTAAATTCTTCAGTACAGCTAGTTATATTGGTTAAATTGTTCTAGAGAAAGGGTTTTTCTTCTATCTTCCAATTTAATTTAATCCTAGAATATATAATATATTGTTTGGAGTGTAAATTAGTGTTTCTTAAAATTAAGATGGGCAAAAGCAATTGATTTCAGCAACAGAATTTATCCGACAACTTTCACCAGTTCTACCTATGGATGATTGTTAATGATAATGCTCCCAAATTCACAAAAAGCCAGTGCTTACATCATCCAAAAGCCATATTGCTTGTTAATGCAACCCCTCATTGCAATTTATTGTAAATTAATTAAAAATAATTGCAGAAGTGGCCAGACATAAGTGCATCATGGACTTTGGTCTGAACCTAAAGGCTGCAAAAATGTCTGTCTGATTATTCAGAATGTGTTCATCAGTTCCAGGTTTAAGATCTTTATTGAGGGCCAAACTGAGAACCCTCTGGTTCCTCTAGTTAGCAGTTACTCACGTGAGTATTCCCTGAGATTTTAGTGCTCAACAATGGAGGGGAAAGGGATTCAGAATCTGGATTTTAATCCGGTAACAAGAATTATTCTTAAACACAAACTGTTATAGGGCTTTTTTGAGATTAAATATTTGAAATTTTATTTCCCATTGTTATCAGGCCATTGCTGATTAAAGCATTCACGTGTAAATTGGTCCATGATAAGAGATTCAGTGTTATGGAAAGTTTATGTAGAAAATATGCTGAGATATTTGCCTTCTCTATTGGATTTAATGGCCTATAAACGGAATGATGCGTAATCCAATACCATATCATAATTAAGCCAAAAGCAGTGGCTAAAAATTGGTTATAACGTTTCCTCTTCTGGGAATGGATATTGTCAGTTGCAACATACACAAAGATTGAACCTGTCCACACTTGTGGCAAGTATAAGGTAACTGCGGCCCCGTGGCTGCAGGAAGATCTATATCCAGAATTGGAAAAACTAAAACTAATTTGTACAATTGTGATTGGGGAGGTGGGGGAAAGAATGTATAGAATACTGTGTAATTTGGTTCATGGTTCATTTCTATTTAATTTATAAGTATCCAGGTTTCTGAACAGTCAGAGACTTAGAATTCAGTAAAGGGCTAATTTTAGTTAGGAGAGAGATGAGTTAATCAGACCCAAGACGTTTATTTCGTAGTCTATTTTAACTGTGTTCAGCAAAAATGGATTGGCAGCAGAAATGTCAGCCATGCGTGCACATGGGCTAAAGTCAGTGACTATTAGCTACAATTCATTGCGACAGAGGGGGACAGCTGGGTCCAAAATCTACAGCCAAACTGCTTCTCTGCACCAGATTCAATGAAGAGAGTTGTAAATTATAACTTCCTACACCAGTGAGGTCATTTACACCTTCAAGGGAGTGTAGTGAGATGTACAAACCCTGCAGTGTAGAGCAGTGGTTCTCAACCAGGGGTATGTCTACTCGTGGGAGTACGCAGAGGTCTTCCAGGGGGTACATCAATTTATCCAGCTATTTGCCTAGTTTTACAACAGGCTACATATAAAGCACTAGCCAAGTCAGTACAAACTAAAATGTCATACAGACAATGACTTGTTTATACTGTGCTATAAGGTTTACATTGACATGTAAGTACAATATTTATATTCCAATTGAATTATTTTATAATTGTATGGTAAAAATGAAAAAGTAATCAATTTTTCAGTAATAGTGTGCTGTGACACTTTTTTAGTATTTTTATGTCTGATTTTGTAAGGAAGTAGCTTTTAAATGAAGTAAAAGTTGGGGGTACACAAAGCTAATCAGACTCCTGAAAGGGGTACAGGAGTCTGGAAAGGTGGAGAGCCTCTGGTGGAGGAAGGGGTTAAGGATCTGCTCTGGCCCAGCAGCTCCGCCCTATCACATCTGCAATGCATGCACAGGAGAGCGGAAGAGCAGCTCAGTTGCAGGCAGCCAATAGAGGTGAACAGATCAACTTTTTGAAGCTCGGTAAAAGGAGCCCAGTGGGAGGCCCAGAAAAGAACTATGGAAAATGTCAAGGTTGGAGACTCCTTTGATTTATTGTTTATACATCTTTGCTGTTTCCACTTTAATGGGTGGGCCAGTAGGAAGTGATCCTGCAGGACACAGCTGTGTATCTTTGGACTCTGGATTTGAACCTGATTGAGAGGGTGAGCCTGGCTTCCTCTATCCACCCCAAAGGGTCTGGAGGCAAAAAGCCTGTCTCTAAGACTAGAAACCCTGGAATAGGAAGACCCCAGATCCCAGGGTCTTGACTCTGGGACTTTGTCTGGGTGAAGCCTGAAGCCCCTTTATGGACAGTGGAACTAGCATTTATTGGACTCTTTACATGACACAGAAGGGGAGAAACCACTGCAGGGCTGGAGCAGCTATCAACAGAGTACCTGTCACACCCTTGCCTGGGTGGCACTGTGGGGAGCAGCTCCCTTCTCTCAAGGGAGACGTAATGTCTTCCTTTGGGTTTTCAGTGAAGTGGAAGTACAGCTTTCATTCCCCTGGGAGCTCCAGAGGAGCTGTTGTGGAAATAAAGTGCTGAATCAGCATGCCCACATTTCTCAGTAATGCCCCGATCAGTGGGCTCTGATGTCCTCTCACACTTACACCATCTTGTGAACTAGGGATATTGTGGTCACTTTGGGGAGGTCTTGCCAGAATCTCAGCTGTTGCTGACATAATAATAAGCAACTCATTTGTGTGTGTGATTTCTAGCACTGGCTCTCCAGGTTTATGGTGTGTTTCTAACAATTGTGGCCACTGTTTTGTAGCACATGGGCAAAAAGCAGATCTTCTCCTCTCTGCTGTTTCTCCCAGCCCCTGCTTCTGGTTGCTGTGCCTCTGCCTTTAACCCACCCCAAATTAAAGTGCTTCAGAAGAACACAAACTTAGCTGTTTGCTCAGAACCCATTACTCTTGTATAGCCTTAGCTGTGCGCTTCTAGGCATTGGGCAAGCAATTGTCTCTTGGCCTCTTTAGTGTTGTTCCACCGGGGGTTGTCTTATTAGCAAAAAGGAAGCCATTTTACTTCTGAGCAGAACTACTGCCTTTGAGAATGTAGGTGACTCAAGGTGATAATGACTGTTAAATCCAACTCAGGAAGAGAAAGGGGAAGGCTTAAATATGACCTATTTCAACAAATTTATTTTCCTATCTTTCCCACTTTGTTACAAAAGTAATAGATTTTCTGACACTAGTGACTAGCATAGCTAATCATCAGTCCATTGTTTCCATTGTGGAAATAACTGTTTGTATCTTACATGCTCTCACAGTGAATTATCAAAGTTTAGCATTAAGGGCTATTTAATTCCTATTAGTAGTTTCAAACATTTGTTAGCCTCAGCAGAAATTCTTTACTGAATAACTGCAAAATATTCCTTATCACTTTTCAGTGATTCACTTCTTACCTGTTTTTACTCTTATCTCTTTTCCCTATGTTGAAGGGCAAAGCTAACAGGAGAGCCAAGGTTGCAGCTCTGCATTGCCTGGCTAGATGATTTCAGAGGCTGTAGGAGTGTAATTTTAAGGGAAACAGTATGAGCTGAGCTTCTGCAAAGACTTAGGAAAATGGTGGGTCATAGGCTCCTCTTCCTGGGTAGAATGGGCTATGATGCATGGACTTTTCTAATTGTTTTCTTGGGAGTGGGGTGGTGGCAGTTCCTTTGTCCCCTCATGAAACAGTCACATGTGTTAGCCCCCTAAACTTGTAGTTGTTTCAAGCACTGTGTGGATTTCAGGACACCTGCAGAGGGAAGGACCCTCTACACTGTTCCCCTCTGCTCACTCTCAGGACATTAGGAAAAACTCTGAAACACACAGAGCAAACTAAAGTAACACAAAAATCCAAAACCTTTCCTAATTATACAAAAGTAAAAGGAATAATCAATACCTTAAACCCTTAAAATGCTACAAAGTTAGGCGAGGGGGATGGGTTATCGGTGAAGTCATGGAACATGGCAAAGTAGTGGAAAGTATCCAGTGCTGACTGACTGACTGGATTTAGAGAGAAGTACACACTAAACTATATGGTTGACCCAGGAGAATGGCTATTTCTAGAGCTAGTGAACCTGAGTCTCACGGATGTATGGTATGTCACCACAACTGAAAAGCGATGGGTAACCAGATAATTAAAGGTTTCAGAGTAACAGCCGTGTTAGTCTGTATCCGCAGGTTTCAGAGTAACAGCCGTGTTAGTCTGTATCAGCCATGCTGAACACAACGCCATCTACAGCCTCAGAAACAACCCTGACATCATAATCAAAAAGGCTGACAAAGGAGGTGCTGTCGTCATCATGAATAAATTGGAATATGACCAGGAGGCTGCTAGACAGCTCTCTAACACCACATTCTACAGGCCATTATCCTCTGATCCCACTGAGGATTACCTAAAGAAACTACACCATCTGCTAAAAAAACTCCCTGACAAAGCACAGGAACAAATCCGTACAGACACATGCCTAGAACCCCGACCAGGGGTATTCTATTTGCTACCCAAGATCCATAAACCAGGATATCCTGGACGCCCCATCATCTCAGGCATTGGCACCCTAACATCAGGCTTGTCTGGTTATGTAGACTCTGTCCTAAGATCCTACGCTACCAGCACTCCCAGCTATCTTCGAGACACCACTGACTTCCTGAGGAAACTACAATCCATCGGTGATCTTCCAGAAAACACCATCCTGGCCACTATGGACATAGAAGCCCTCTACACCAATATTCCACACAAAGATGGACTACAAGCTATCAGGAACAGTATCCCTGATAATGTCACAGCTAACCTGGTGGCTGAACTTTGTGATTTTGTCCTCACCCACAACTATTTCACATTTGGGGACAATATATACCTTCAAGTCAGCGGCACTGCTATGGGTACCCACATGGCCCCACAATATGCCAACATTTTTATGGCTGACTTAGAACAACGCTTCCTTAGCTCTCGTCCCCTAACACCCCTACTCTACTTGCGCTACATTGATGACATCTTCATCATCTGGACCCATGGAAAAGAAGCCCTTGAGGAATTTCACCATGATTTCAATAATTCCCATCCCACCATCAACCTCAGCCTAGATCAATCCACACAAGCGGTCCATTTCCTGGACACTACTGTGCTAATAAGCGATGGTCACATCAATACCACCCTATACCGGAAACCTACTGACCGCTACACTTACCTACATGCCTCCAGCTTCCATCCAGGACACACCACACGATCCATTGTCTACAGCCAAGCTCTAAGATATAACCGCATTTGCTCCAATCCCTCGGATAGAGACAAGCACCTACAAGATCTCTATCAAGCATTCTTAAAACTACAATACCCACCTGCTGAAGTGAAAAAACAGATTGACAGAGCCAAACGAGTACCCAGAAGTCACCTCCTACAAGACAGGCCCAACAAAGAAAATAACAGAACACCACTAGCTGTCACCTTCAGCCCCCAACTAAAACCTCTCCAGCGCATCATCAGAGATCTACAACCTATCCTGAAAGATGATCCTTTACTCTCACAGATCTTGGGAGACAGACCTGTCCTCGCTTACAGACAACCCCCCAACCTAAAGCAAATACTCACCAGCAACCACACATCACTGAACAAAACCACTAACCCAGGAACCTATCCTTGTAACAAACCCCGATGCCAACTCTGTCCACATATCTATTCAAGTGACATCATCATAGGACCTAATCACATCAGCCATACCATCAGGGGCTCGTTCACCTGCACATCTACCAATGTGATATATGCCATCATGTGCCAGCAATACCCCTCTGCCATGTACATTGGCCAAACCGGACAGTCTCTACGCAAAAGAATTAATGGACACAAATCTGACATCAGGAATCAAAATACTCAAAAACCAGTGGGAGAACACTTTAACCTGTCTGGTCATTCAGTGACAGACCTGCGGGTGGCTATATTACAACAGAAAAACTTCAAAAACAGACTCCAAAGAGAGACTGCAGAGCTAGAATTGATATGCAAACTAGACACAATCAACTCCGGTTTGAATAAGGACTGGGAATGGCTGAGCCATTACAAACATTGACTCTATCTCCCCTTGTAAGTACTCTCACACCTATTATCAAACTGTCTGTACTGGCCTAGCTTGATTATCACTTCAAAAGTTTTTTTTTCTCTTAATTAATTGGCCTCTCAGAGTTGGTAAGACAACTCCCACCTGTTTATGCTCTCTGTATGTGTGTATATATATCTCCTCAATATATGTTCCATTCTATATGCATCCGAAGAAGTGGGCTGTAGTCCACGAAAGCTTATGCTCTAATAAATTTGTTAGTCTCTAAGGTGCCACAAGTACTCCTGTTCTTCTTTTTGCAGATAATTAAAGGCCACCATCCCATAGAGTTAATATTTTTGGGACCAAAATCTTGCCAATGATCATGAATGGATCCTATGACTAACAGGATTTCCAAGAAGATTGGAAATCTGTGTGAAGAGAAAATAGAAACTCTGCTAGGTGAGGGAAAGTTGGAAGATGTATACCATGTAAGAACCTACATGCGATGAACAAATAGAACCTTAAGTATTAGGAAATAAACAAGAAATATTAAGAGATGCCTGTTTACAATATTTACCTCCATAACTTCACATATTCTCTGCACCTTCTTGTAGCTATCCTATTGAATCACAAATGACTGGGGGCCCGGGAGGGAAGAGAAATGGAGATTACACTTGAAAGCAGATTTTTGCAGGGACCATGTGGGCAAATAGTTATATACTTCTGACCACAGTACATTGACATGATTTTATTGGGATTCTTAAACTCACTGATAATTCACATGATGGGGCTCTGCACAGGTTGTAAACTACCAAACCATCCACAAAAAGCTAATGAGTCAGGGCCAGATTTTCAACTGCATTTAGGCACATACATTTCAAAGGGAGTCAAATGCCTACGCACATAGTGATATTTCAAAAGCATCTGTCTGAGATTTAGGTGCATAAAAATCTGGCCTTTAGTGAATAAAACGTGTTTCCTATATTTTGTCTAATCTAATCTATTCTGTGTATTTATTGAGTAACACAATCCTATTATAACACCTTGGCTCTGTGACATTAAATGATACTTAACCTCTCTGTGCCTGCGTTTACCATTTTACAAAATGGCTGATAACTATTGTGCAGAAGAGTGTTGTGAGGGTTAATTCGTTAGTGTTTGCAAAGAGCTTCGAGATCTTCTGATGAAAGGTACTACAGAAGTGCAAAGTATTTATTATTATTATCAAATTCAATAGGACATGAAATATAAACCTTTTTTTTTAAATGAACTAATCAGGAATCCCTTATTCATGCTGATAATGACCCAATAGTCGGGTTTGTGGAAGCAAAAAATACTTGGGTTGTTAAAGCAGCAATTAGCAGGCATTGTGGGGAGAAGAGGCGCTAGTCCAGAAATGAGCCTTGATGAGCCTAATTGCCTTTAATTACCCAAAACATTTTCTTGTCTTATGGAGGCATAAGAAACCCTGTCACTCCAAAAACAAAATAAGCCTTAGTTTTGTTTTCCTCGTTTAAAGAAGGACATAATAGCCACTATAGAAACATGTTCTTAATCAACTGCATTAAACTCCTGGCTGCTCTTTCTGTCTTGAAATTGCCTAGCTTCATTATTACTGGGGGACGACAATGGGGTTTGATCGCTGTTTAGTTCCTTTCTCAGTAAATTAAAATATTAATTACAATACACATTATTTTATCTTTGCTTAAGCTATCGGTATTAGTGAAAGAGCTTGCGTTGTGCTGAAGTAATTTCATTAACAAACCAGGCACACTTTTTTGGTTTTTAAACATCATATCAGGACATGGAATGCTGCTTTTTGAGACCCATCTTAAAAAGTTGGGCTTTTTGGTTTTTTATTTTTGGTGGTGGTTTGTTTTTTCTCAAAGATAAGTCTCCAAAAGGGTACTTTATCCATAAGCTGACACGTGATGAAGGCAGCATAGCCAAATGCTAAGATGCTAGTGGGCAAGTGAATGCCAGACATTTTCAGAGGGAAGAAAGACTGTTTCTCTCTCTGACTCAGCACAAAGCAGTGATCGACCTGATTATTCTTCTGTTCAAATGTTGAATAACTAAAAAAGAGGAGGCTTTGGTATAATTGCCATTTTGACTTAAAATCCACATTTTGTACCAAAATCACAGTTGATACAAACCTATTAGTGTAAGGAAAAGCACAGAGGAGTAACATGTATCAAGCTGGATAAATATTGCCATACATTTTCTGTGAATATTGAGTGTGCTCGTGCCCTCTTTTGTTTGCTTTCTGTGACTATCCTCCCATCGACGTCTACACGGAGCAATGTTTGCTAAAAAAGCAGTTTTAAACAAATATACCATTGCATCATGTTGTGGGCCAGAACCTTTTTTAAACATTTTAAATGCAGATTTTAAAAAAAGAATAAAATACAGGCCCAGATCCTCAACCTGTGTAACCTGACTTAGCGTCGTTATTAATGGAGCTATACTGACTTAGAGCAGATCCTCAGCTGGTATTATGTTGAAATATCTTAGTTACATAGAGGCCAATGTGAACACTGAAACACAGTCACATAGCGATATGTCCAACAGGTATAGCTCAATGCATTTTATCTGCATTGGATGGGGACACTGGACAACAGGAAGGCAGAATGGAGTATTCGGTTTTCATTGAACTGGGTCCATTTTCTCTTGTTTCCTTTTTTTCACACTAAAGTTAAGACCATGGACAAACAGGCCAGGTGCTGTGCAACTTGCCTGATTTGTACCTGTTAACCTGCCCATTACAGGTGAAATTTTGCTCTGTTATTCTTGCAAGCCCATGAGTATAGCTGAGAACAGAATTTGGCCCTGCATATCGAGTGTTCTATTAGAGCCTTAGATATACATAGTGTATTAGAAACAATCCTGGTAAACTTTAAGTTTAAGAGATACTTGCATCAGATTACCTCAACTCATTTTTGTTGATGGTGCTTCTGGGGGCAACGCCAGGGCCACTAGCATTTGGGGGGCGGCATTTCGGGTCCTTCGGCAGCGGACGGATCTTCGGCCGCCCTGGTCGGCTGTGGCATTTAGGCGGAGGGAGAGGGGGCGCGGTGAGGGCCTCCTGCAGCAAGTAAGGGGGGGAGGCGGCACGCAGGGGAACTCCCCGCCCCAGCTCACCTCTGCTCTGCCTCCTCCCCGAGCACGCCGCCCTCCTCTGCTTCTCTCCCTCAGCTGATTGGCGCCGCAAGCCTGGGAGGCGGGAGAAGTGGAGTGGCGACAGCTGCTCGGGGAGGAGGCAGAGCAGAGGTGAGCTGGGGCGGGGACTGCCGCACGGCTCCCTGGGCCGGGAGGGGCTGCCGCGGGGGGGGGCCTCAGGGTAGAGAGGGGGAGCTGCTGTGAGGCTGGCCCCTCAGGCCGGGGCGGGTGGGGAGCTGCTGCGGGGGGGGGGGGGGCCCTTGGGGGGGGGGGGGGGGGAAGGGCGGCCACAGGGCGCGGGGGAGGGGGGAGCGCAAGGTGGAAGTTTCACCTAGGGCGTGAAACATCCTTGCACCCGCCCTGGGCACCACACAAAAGGTGCTGGGGGAAGAGCTGAGAAGGGCTGGAGATAATGAGTCTGGTCCTAGTAGCAAATCAATCCTGTTCTGCTTTTTTGTTAACCTCTACTGTTTACATGCCTAAGGCAGCTTTCATTTAAGCTCTGCTCTAAACCTATCTTCTCTTCACATTCATTGATCTCTCCCTTTGACCTTGCAGACCAAATACTGTAAAAACTGTGGTGTGGTGGGGCGTGGGGAACCAAACCAAGCCAATAGCACTTTAAATTGTAGTTTGGGGATTAGATGTCTCAGGGGATGGGACAGTGGGGTGAGGAGGCTTTCACCCTTTAATTGCAGGGACCTGCACTAGGGTTTCTCCTAGGCATTCATGGTGATTTGCATTATTGATGTGACCCGTTTCACACTGATGGTCCTGATCTAGTTCTGATGGAACCTCCTCACACCAGGCAGGTCACACTTGCTACTATCTTTCTTTCTAACTACTTTCTCTCATTTTCTAATCACACTTATTCTCTGGGCTGACACTAGGCCCAGCCGTGAACAATGAGTGATGCATAAACTACCCCACCTCTGGAGTGGCCCCAGGAGGCATTGGGACCCTGGATTATGATTCAGCCTGTGCTCCCTACCTGCTTTTAAACAGTGGGGGTGGTAATTTGCAGCTTGCCCATACAGCATCTCTCCTGGCCAGGTCAGCTGAGCTGGCCAGCCTGCGGGAATAGGTAGAGCTAAGACTCAGGGCTGGCGCTTCCGCGGGGCGACCCTAGGGCAGCAGGATTTGGGGGGTGGCATTTTGCCATCCTCAGCGGAAATTTGGCGGCAGGGAGTCCTTCTGCTCCGGGTCTTTGGCAGAAATTCAGCGGCGGGTCCTTCACTCGCTCTGGGACCCGCTGCCTAAGTACCCCGAAGACACTGAGCAGAAGGATCCCTGCCACCGAATGCTCACAGAAGGAGTGCTGCTGCCGAGGGCGGCAAAAACCCTGGCGCCGCTCCTGCTAAGACTCCATTTCCTATTCCTCCCCACCTGCCTGATGGAGAGGGAGCAAGGACATATGTAGCACCTGCTTATGCCTGCATGTCCAGACCTAGACTTGGCATCTCTCACAGGAGTGTATGGACAGGTCTGATTCCCCTGTTTGGTTGTGGAGTCCAAGTCCCAGCTGAGCACTCTATAGATAAATTGCTTTCTAATGGTTATTGCCTCTAGTTTGTGATTCTCCTTTCCTAGTTCTGCTCTCAGCAGACAGCAGTAAGATGCTGCTTAGTGTGGGGGCTTTTGTATGGCAGCAGGAGATTAGGGAGAGAGTGTGAGGTCATGCCACTTTCTCCGCTCAGGCTCCCTGGATGAGCCTACACAAAATGAACTATTAAATTGAACCTTTAATAGTTTGTCTGTAAAATAAGTGTCATGCAGTATCAGTACTATGAGTGTCTAATGCTGATGGATCCGCACTGTTATGTATAGGATTGTGAACATCTTGTGCACAGATGTTCGACTTCTTTAGCCAAATTTTATATGTATGGGGTGAAGGAGAGGGTCTAGCTCACTCACCGTTGTTAAGCAATTTACAGCATCTAGTTCAATGGGATTTGGATCAGGGCCTTAGTTTTGTTCCCTTGCTAAACCTCCTCAGTAGCAGGATCAGTGCTGAAACAGAACCTGTGCAGTTATTCCCACTGTTTTCTTTGGATCAGCACAAATTCTCCATAAGTAGAGGGGGAAAGATTGTTTTTGCTGTAATTTAATAGCCACCATATTGCTGGAGCTGCTAGACTTGTAATATTTGTTCTGCAAACCTCACACAGTGTGTCCCAGGGAAGAGGAGGAGTAACGAGAACTGTGCTGATGTTTGACACCATAGTTTGTCTCTATGTCCGCATTCAGCACTGACACTGCACTCTTCTCTAATAGTTCTTTCACTTAGCAGTTCTGTGTTGACCTTGACTGAACTCAGAACTAACAGCCAGCAGTGCTGGTTGTATATCCCTTTATATTGGTTGGTTGATGAGACAGGGCTGAGTCCAGCAAGGTTCAGAGCACTCTCAACCCAGTCCATCTAAGCACATACTTCATTTGAAGGTCATGTGTAGTTTCAGTGAAGTCAATGGGAGTACTCATGCACATAATGTTAAGCATGTGTTTTTTGCTACTTTGGCGGTCGAGGGTTCAGCTCCTGGAAGGATTGAGCCCATAGCAAGGCCAAACAATAGGACTTGCAGCTCCCTCCTTGTTTTCCCCTTACTTCTGGCCACAATCCTTCCCTTCTAGAGGTGTGAGAAACAACTAAATCTGAGATTTTTTTTTTTAATGAGAGTCCACTTGATGTTAAATAATCTGACAGTATGGTTGGCACAGTTCAAGACAGAATACAGATGGTCCCTGTATTCTCCAGAAAGGAATTTAGCCATTTGGTTCTGCCCATGAACATTTGAGGTCTCTGTCCATATCCAAAGTGGATCCTGGAGGGCTATAGCATACCCTAAGCACTCCCAGGGGAGCCGCTGGTAGCTTTGTTCCCCAAAGTGATTTTGACCCAAACAGATTCTGTTTTATCCATTCCATCACTTCTAATTTCTTTACCGTCTACTTCATCATTAGCATACAAAGCTACTCTACTACCTTTACCTTTATTTTCCCTTCCTGAATAGCACATACCATGCAATACCTATACTCCAGGCATGACTACTGTTCCACCATGTTTCTATTATTGCTATAATATCTGTACCAGTAGTTCTAGTTCCTCCATTTTGTTACCCAGGCTCCTTGTAGTGATGTACAGACATCTAGTTGTTTCTGCTTGGCTTTGCTGAGATTTCTCACGTGATTAGGTACAGTCATTTTACTACCAGTAGAATATTTCTTTAAATACGTTTATTAAAAACAGGTTTTATATAGGTTTACCATTTATGGCAGGAATCTTCAAGGGTGCACAACTCCCATTTACTTAAAATGGGAGTTGGCACCTAACTAACTTAAGCTGGGACTCCTAAAGGGACATATGTTCGATGCATAGTTAGTGCATGTATGTTTATATGAAAATGTTTATATATAAAATATGCTTTTAATCTGATGTGATGCTTTCAATGTAGAGAAACTAGCATATTCATTTGAAAATAAATGTGCAGTTAATACAATGCTTGGGACCTGTAATTTAAAGGATCGCTAGTTGCAAACTCAGAATTAAATACAAACATAAAGGGAATTGTCTGATTATCTCTGTCAGCTAAGCAGACGAATAACATCATATTCAGTTTCCGGGCAATACAATTTCATAAGATAGTCAAGTTTGTAATGGAATGACATAATTATTTCTGCCAGCCTGCTTATTAGAATGGTTGCTATAAAATCAAAAATGGTTGAAAGACAGGAAAGTCTAAGTTAAGGTTAAATTTATGAAAAAAAAAGCTCCTGGTGCTCTGAAAATTTAGAGTTGTGGTTCTAAAGCAATATTAATGCTATCCCTGTGCCCAGCTATAGCACTAACGTTTGATCCAACACACACAAGTACTTAACTTTAAAAGCTTCTGAGTAGTCCCATTAAAAAAGTCCAGGGGACTACACACCTACTTAATGTAAAGCACTTGTATAAGTGTTTCCAGGATTGAGGCCTTAGTTGGCAGATGTAATAGAAAGTCTCTAGCATTCTTACAACAGGAATGCGGCAAAGGAGAGGGGCATATGATTATATATTTGACAGTAGGGTCCTGCAGCCCCAGTCAGGATTGGGGCTCCATTGTGTTTGGAACAGGACTTTTATAACTGAAAAGTTCCTAACAATCCAAAGCAGTGCAGACCAACGCATGTTCATTTTCATTATGTGAGTCAGATGTCACCGGCAGAAGGTTGATTTTCTTTTTTGGTGGTTCGGGTTCTGTAGTTTCCGCATCGGAGCATTGCTATTTTTAAGACTTCTGAAAGCATGCTCCACGTCCTGTCCCTCTCAGATTTTGGAAGGCACTTAAATTCTTAAACCTTGGGTCGAGTGCTGTAGCTATCTTTAGAAATCTCATATTGGTACTTTCTTTGAGTTTTGTCAAATCTTCAGTGAAAGTGTTCTTAATAACATGCTGGGTCATCATGCAAGACTGCTATAACATGAAAAGTATGCGCCGGAGACCTACAGTTCTCTCCCAAGGAGTTCACAAATTTAATTAACACATTTTTTAAAGCACCTCATCAGCATGGAAGCATGTCCTCTGAAATGGTGGCCAAAGCATGAAGGGGCATAAGAATGTTTAGCATATCTGGCACATAAATACCTGGCAATGCCAGCTACAAAAGTCCCATGCAAACTTCTGTTCTCACTTTCAGGTGATATTGTAAATAAGCGGACAGCATTATCTCCCGTGAATGTAAACAAACTTGTTTGTCTTAGTGATTGGCTGAACAAGAAATAGGACTGAGTGGACTTGTAGACTCTAAAGTTTTACATTGTTTTGTTTTTGAGTGCAGTTAAGTAACAAAAAAATGTACATTTGCAAATTGCACTTTCATGAAAATGTGATTGCACTATGGTACTTGTATGAGGTGATTTGAAAAATACTCTTCTTTTATCATCTTTACAGTGCAAATATTTGTAATAAAATAATATAAAGTGAGGACTGTATACTTTGTATTCTGTGTTGTAATTGAAATTGATATATTTGAAAATTTAGAAAAACATCCAAAATATTTAATAAACAATAGAATACCAATTGAAATTTAACAGTGCAATTAAAATTGCAAGTAATCACAATTAATTTTTCTTAGTTAATCGCGTGAGTTAACTGCAATTAATTCACAGCCCTTGTCAAGGCTGTATCCCCACTTTGAACTTTAGGGTACAAAATGTGGGGGCCTGCATGAAGACTTCTAAGCTTAACTACCAGCTTAGGTCTTGTCCGCTGCCACCATCCCAATGGATTCCCTTCCCTGGGAAGCCTTGAGAAACCTTTCACCAATTCCCTGGTGAATACAGATCCAAACCCCTTGGATCTTAAAACAAGGAGAAATTAACCATTCCCCTCCTTCCTCCCACCAACTCCTGGTGAATACAGTTCCAACCCCCCTGGGATCTTAAAANAAGGAGAAATTAACCATCCCCCCTTCTTTCTCCCACCAACTCCTGGTGAATACAGATCCAACCCCCTTGGGATCTTAAAACAAGGAGAAATTAACCATCCCCCCTTCTTTCTCCCACCAACTCCTGGTGAATACAGATCCAACCCCCTTGGATCTAAAACAAGGAAAAAAATCAATCAGGTTCTTAAAAAGAAGGTTTTTAATTAAAGAAAAAGGTAAAAATCATCTCTGTAAAATCAGTATGGAAATTAACCTTACAGGGTAATCAAACTTAAAGAGCTCAGAGGACTCCCCTCTAGTCTTAGGTTCAAAGTACAGCAAACAAAGATAAACACTCTAGTAAAAGGTACATTTACAAGTTGAGAAAGCAAAGTAAAACTAAGACGCCTTGCCTGGCTTTTTACTTACAAGTTTGAAATAGGAGAGACTTGTTTAGAAAGATGGGAAGAACCTGGATTGATGTCTGGTTCCTCTCAGTCCCAAGAGCGAACGAAACCCAAACAAAGAGCACAAACAAAAGCCTTCCCCTCCCCCCAAGATTTGAAAGTATCTTGTCCCCTGATTAGTCCTTTGGGTCAGATGCCAGCCAGGTTACCTGAGCTTCTTAATCCTTTACAGGGAAAAGGATTTTGGAGTCTCTGGTCAGGAGGGATTTTATAGTACTGTACACAGGACAGCTGTTACACCCTTCCCTTTATAGTTATGACAGCCCTACTGGGAATTGTATGTTAGATGGTTGGAGAGGGTTACTGAGCTCAACCCAAGAACTAAAATCAGGGAGTAGTTACCGCAGACCGTGGACAGGTAAACAACTCCAGAAAATATCACCCCCTGAGGTGAATTTCATATGCTGGTTCAGATCAGATTCAAGAAACCCAGAAGACAGGCTTTGTGTACAAAGGCTGAGTTTGAACTTGGAGGGGTAGGGGAAGTGAGATGCTCCTCTCAATCCAACAGACTAATATGAACCTTTAGCCAGCAGAGAGACCCTGCTGAAAATCTTGAAGTACTGGTACCTGCCAGGGTCTCCAGGGGAGAGATGGGTGGTGGGGGGGGCTCCGCTAAGCATAACGTTATGAAATACTTTTCTCGGTAGTGCTTTAATCCTACAATAAACATATTGTCCTGTGTATAGTCACTGGTAAACCACTGTCACTGTCTTGGAAGAAAAATAATGAAACAGCAGGTGGTGAGCTAGGTCAGACCTGCCGTGATGATCACAATGACTTGCAAGAGGGACTGCAGCTGAAATCCTGTGCTCTATATTGAGAGGGACATGGGGCCCTGCCCACAGACAGATGATGGCTAGATGCCTGAACAGAGATGGTATACCTTGGGCAGACCATAGGGTGGATCAGAGGTACAGTTACCCTGAAACTGTGACAGTAGGTATGAGGGGATATATTGTGCAATTGGCTGATTCCTGGTAGGTGGATTTTTGATGGAGGACTATTTATAGATTGCTCCAATGAGTAAGAATGTACAGAATTAGGTACAGTAAACTACAGGAGAAGTAGTTGTCTCATTCTGGAAATGTATGAGGAAAAATGATGTCTAGATGTAAGAGGTTTTCTGGGATTTCAGAAAAGACAGTTACCTTTTCTGTAACTGGTGTTCTTCGAGATGTATTGCTCATCTCTATTCCACAATAGGTGTGCATGCTCGCCACGTGCACCAGTGCCGGAAGTTTTTCCCTTAGCAGTACCTGTAGGGGAGTGCCCTAGCGACCCTTGGAGTGGCGCTTCCATGGCGTGATATAAGGGGTGCTGCACACTCCCCTGACCCTCAGTTCCTTCTTGCTAGACAACTCCGACAGAGGGGAAGGAGAGTGGGATATGGAATAGACATGAGCAACACATCTTGAAGAACACCAGTTATAGAAAAGGTAACTGTCTTTTCTTCTTCAAGTGATTGCTCATGTGTATTCCACAACAGGTGATTCCAAACTATATCTGTTGGAGGTGGGTAGGAATTCACAAACTCTCGGGACAGAGCACAGCCCTGCCAAACCCGGCGTCTTCCCTCGTCTGGGAGACCCTTGCATAATGTGAAGTGAACATGTGAACTGAAGACCACGTGGCAGGCCTGCAAATGTCCTGAATGGGAACATGGGCTAAAAAGGCAGCCAATGAGGCTTGCGCCCTAGTCAAGAATACCCTCACAATTGACAGCAGAGGGATTCCCACCAGGTCATAATAGGTACGGATACACAAGGTGATCTAGTTGGAGAGCCGCTGAGTGGAGATTGGCCGACCCCTCATGCATTCGGCCAAGGCGATGAACAGTTGCGAAGACTTCCTGAACGGCTTAGTCCGCTCCAGGTAAAAAGCCAGAGCCCATCTCACATCCAGCGTGTGGAGGCAGCGTTCCTCACTGGATGCATGGGGCTTGGGGCAGAGGACCAGCAGGAAAATGTCCTGACCCATGTGGTAAGCGGAGACCACCTTCAGGAGGAATGAAGGATGTGGGTGGAGCGAGACCTTATCCTATGGAACACAGTGTACGGGAGTTCAGAGGTCAGGGCCCTGAGTTCTAAGACCCGCCTAGCCAATGTGATCGCTACCAGGAAGGCTACTTTCCACGAGAGTTGCAACCATGAGCACGTAGCTAGTGGCTCAGACGAGGGACTCGTCAGCCAGGCCAGCACCAAGTACAGCGGGGCCTAACATACGGGAAGAGACAATCCAATCCCTTAAGGAATCAGCCAGTAATGGCATGGGAGAATACTGTGTGCCCCTGAACTGGCGGGTGGAAGGCCGATATGGCCACCAAGTGCACCTTGACGGATGAGGGCGGCAGGCCCTGGGCCCTAAGGTGAAAGAGGTAGTCCAAAATGAGCTGGATCAGGGCAGCCACGGGGGAAACACACCGATCAGCCGCCCATCGGGAAAACCAAGACCACTTTGCCAAGTAGGCTCGGCGCATGGAGGGTCGTCTGCTTTCCAAGAGGACGCACTGAACCCCTTCCGAGCACATCCTTTCCTCCTGGCCTAACCATTGAGCAGCCATGCCGTGAGGTGGAGTGCCACTAGGTTGGGGTGGAGGAGGCAGCGGCCCTGGTCCTAGGAGAGCAGGTCCGGGCGGGATGGTAACGGCCATGGCGGGGCGACTGCCAGGCTCGTGAGGGTCGCATACCAATGGGGCATGCTGGAATGATCAGGAGGACCCAGGCCCTGTCTGTCTTTCTTTTCAGGACCTTGCCGATCAGTGAGAACGGGGGGAAGGAATAGAGAAACTGGCCTGACCAGGATAGGAGAAAGGCATCGGAGATAGCGCCCTGTCCCAGCCCCCGCCCAGGGACAGTGACGGTTCTGTCGAGTCGTGAACAGGTCCACCTGGGGAGTTCCTCACTCTTGGAAAAGTCTGTGCACCCCCTCTGGGTGAAGAGACCATTCGTGCTGAGAGGAGAAGTCCATGCTCAAGCAATCTGCCCGCAAGTTCCAGGCGCCTGGTAGGTGGTAGGCCTGTAGGCAAATGTCATGGGCTATACAGACAGCTTGAGGGCTTTCAGGCAGAGGGCAGAAGATCGGGCCCCACCTTGACCATTGATGTAAAACATTGAGGCTGTGTTGTCCATGAGAACCCTGACCACCCTGCCCTCCAGGTGTGAGCGGAAGGTCATGCATACCAGCCGGAGCACCCGGAGCTCCTTGACATTTATGTGGAGGGCCAGGTCCTGTGCAGACCACAGACCTTGGGTCTGAACATCTCCCACATGGGCTCCCCACCCCTGATCCAATGCGTCAAACACCAGTTCCATCGACGGGGGCCTGCCTCTGAACAGGACCCCGTGGAGCATGTTCCCCAGAGAGGACACCATCACAGGGAGGCGATCACTGGTCCAGGCACAGTGAGGACCTTGTCAATCCTCTCTCTGGCCTGGGAGAACACCGAGGCCAACCAGAGCTGGAGGCACCTCATCCTGAGACAGGCCTGGCGAACCACATATGTGCGTGCCGACATGTGACCCAAGAGCTGGAGACACGCTCTGGCTGTTGTCACTGGAAACCTTGTGACTGTGTCGATGAGCCCTTTCAGGGTCTCAAACCTGTCCCGTGGAAGGGAGGCTCTGGCAGACGTGGCGTCCAGGACTACCCCGATAAACTCTATGTGTTGTACCGGGACTAATGTGGACTTGGTGTCGTTTACCAACAGGCCCAGAGTGCTGCACGTGGACAGAAGGAGCGCCACATGATCCCGCACCTGCGACCAGGAGCTGCCTTTGACCAGCCAGTCATCCAGATAGGGGAAAATCTGGACCTCCCCAGCGCCTGAGGTAGGCCACCACCACAGACATACACTTTGTAAATACTCTAGGGGCAGTGGACAGGCCAAATGGAAGGACCGTAAATTGGTAGTGTTCCTGTCCAACCATGAAACGGAGGAAGCGCCTGTTCCCCTCGAATATATGGATGTGGAAGTACACATCCTGCAGATCGAGGGCAGCGTACCAGTCCCTGGGATCCAGGGAGGGAATGATGGAAGCCAGAGAGACCATGCAGAACTTGAGCTTCACCATGTACTGGTTCAGGTCTCGCAGGTCCAGGATGGGCCTGAGCCCCCCTTTGGCCTTTGGGATAAGGAAATAGAGGGAGTAGTACCCCTTGCATTTGAACTCTGCTGGCACCACTTCCACCGCTCCTAGGCCAAGGAGCCACCCCACCTCCTGCTCGAGCAGGGCCTCGTGAGAGGGGTCCCCCAGGAGGGACGGGGGGTGGAGGGTGGTTGGGCAGGGTAGAGGTAACCTGGAGGGTGTTGCCCTAGGAGATGGTGCTGTGGGCCCATTGGTCCGAGGTTAGCCGTGACCACTCCAGGAGAAAAGGACACAACCGGTTAGAGAAGGGAAGCTTTATTGTGGGTGGGTCCCTCATGTGAACTGATAGGTTGCCCTCGGGCATCCCGTCAAAACTGCCATTTCCCTGCCTGTTTGCCCTAGGAGGACTCAGGCTGGGGCGCAGACCGAGACTGCCTCTGCAGGTGTTTCTTATAGTCCCACGAACTTTTATAAGGAGGCTGGTATTTAGAGTGGGTGGCCTGGGTGAGAGCCTGCTGCAGCTTAAACTTAAGTCTAGCCGGAGCTGGAACATAGAGGCCAAGAGTCTTATGTATAGTGCGGGAGTCTTTCAGGCCATGCAGTTTTATGTCCATCCGTTCCGCGAACAGCACCTTGCCGTCAAACGGGAGGTCCTGCAAGGAGTTCTGCACCTCACTGGACAGCCCAGACAGCAGGAGCTTAAGGATTAATAAATTTTTCTCCCAAATGAATCCAGCCTCCTTGAATCTTTACTTTTCGGAGTGGGGGCTGGTTGGCCCTGCCACTCCCTGTGGTTGACCAACTTGACAACCGGGGAGTTAGGGGCAGGATGGGTGTATAGGTATTCATGTCCCTTGGCGGGCACAAAATATTTGCATTCCGCTCTCTTAGAGATGAGGGGCAATGAGACTGGGATTTGCCACAAGACATTTGAAACTTTTCACCACCCCTTCGTGGAGTGGCAAGGCCATCCTGCCCAGTACCAAGGTGGACAGAACATTAAAAAGGGAGTCCGAGGTTCTCCTCCTCCTCTGCCTGAAGGTTGAGGTTTGATGCCACCCTTTCCAATAGTTCCTGGTGGGCTTTAGAGTCCTCCTGCGGGACGGAGGGAGGAGGGGCCATAATCACCTAATCAGGGAAGGTGAGGAGACGGGTGCGGTACTTTGCGTGTCCACTGGCACCAGAGGACCCACCACGGCGCTGAAGATGCATGTCCCACCGACTCCTTTCTCGGAGGCTGGGAGAGTGAGGCCAACAGCCGTTCCGGGGCTCCAGCCTCTGAGCAAGCCCCCACCGGCGGCTGCATTGGGGACCACGTTGCCCACTGGTACCCACTGTGCTGGCCATAGGGCCCGGTGCCAATGTACCTGCTACAGTACCGGTGGAGCAAGCTGGCCTGACCCATCGATGGATGACTACAAAGGGAGGCCGGGCTGACATACAACCTGCCGCTGTCCCTGGACCGGGAAGAGCGGCGGCACTGGGAGTGGTGACGACTGCAAGACCGGGATCCCGACATGGAGGAACAGTACTGCCAGTAGCCACTGCTCCATGATCGGTTCCGGTGGGTGGATCCACGCCGGCGATCAATGCCCACGGCTGCGGGAGTGGTGCCGTGGTGGGGTCCTGGAGTGAGACAACGAATGGGAACGACGTCAGTGTCGCGACTGGCTATGAGACGAGGACTTTTGGCGTTGTCTGCCTCGGTCCCGTCGGTGTCCACTCCTCGAGGCCGAGTGGTGCCTGGAGTCTCTGTCTGTCAGTCAGAGCCCAGCCAGACAACCTGGTGGGGTTCAACGGCAACCTGTGTGGACTACGCATGGGACTGTCGCTGAGCAGCGAACAGCGTTGGGAACATTCCCTCGACCGTGACTGGTACTGAGTCAGAGGCGACTGCAGAGATCCCAGCGGTGGCTTGCCTCTGGACTGCAGGGCTAACATTGGCAGTGCTCCTGGTACCGGCATGGACATAACGTCCTGGGCTGCTTGCAGGGCCTCTGGTGTGGAGGGCATCCAGACATCCAGAAAGCCTGCTCCAAATGGGCTGGGCTAATCCGCTTGACCTGAGTCGGAGACCTAGAGGCCAATGGGGACCGAGGACTGCCCAACATGAGTCTAACCTCTCCCCCAGTCTTGCTCTGGTGCCGCGGCAGAGAAGACCCCTTCTTAGCCTTCTTGGCATGCCCCACGGACGGGGAGCGGTGCCGACTGGTAGATGGTTCCAGGGGGTTGCCGTACACCGACACCACAGTACTCGGTGCTGACTCGGAGCGGTGGGTTGGGGTCAGGGTCAATGCCAACTCCATCAGGATGGCCCGGAGCCTAGTGTGTGTGTGTGTCTCTCTCTCTCTCTCTCTCTCTCTCAGTCCGAGGCTTGAACGACTTGCAAATCTTGCAGCGATCGCTGAGATGGTTTCACCCAAACAGTGTAAACAGTCCGCGTGCAGATCACTCACTGGCATCAGTCGCCTACAAGTGTCACACGACTTAAAACCCGGGGCACGGGGCATGCCCAGGCGCACTAACTAAACTAAACTAAAACTAATCAAACTACTAACTACAGGTACTATACACTGAATGAACAAGAGTTCTGGGGAAGAGCTGCAGCAAAGCTGGAGCAGAGCAGTTCCAAAGTGGCAAGAAGTTCACTGGCGGCAAGAAGGAACTGAGGGTGGGGGGAGCGCGCAGTGCCCCTTATACCACGCCATGGAGGCGCCACTCCAGGGGTCGCTAGGGCACTCCCCTACTGATACTGCTAAGGGAAAAACTTCCGACACCGGTGCACATGGTGAGCACGCACACCTATTGTGGAATACACATGAGCAATCACTCAAAGAAGAATAGAGTGATCTTTAACCCAGATGTCTGTCTAATTCCTTCTGAATTGTATCATATAAGTCTAAATTGAATTACGTTCTATCCACCATGGGCCAATGTAGTGGGAGGATCTAATCATGCGTTTGAACTGCAACATCAATTTGGACAAGTCTAAAAAGCGCAGGATCATCTCTCCCAGCTCTGTGAAAACAGATAAATGAACAGAGTTCAAAATAAGGTTTAGAAGTGAAAGAACGGGGGAAACAGAATTTTCCTTGGTTGCAGCTTGTCTGTTTGGTTTTTACTTAAAACAAAAATATTGCAGCTTGTGCAATATTTTTCTTTGCAAAGAAAACACTTCAACAATTACAATGGCCTAACTAAAGAGGAGATTTTGCTTTTAAATAAATCGTCGGCCCAATTTATGTATATAGATTTAAATAATAAAGACCTCTCTATTCAGGGCACCTATAGCCTTAACACACAACCAGTAGCACAACACAATCCCACCAGCATTAAAGGAATCATTCAAACAGGAACTCCACTAGCCAGCCACCTATAGAAACTCCTTTCCACCCCCATCATCATTATAGGAAACCTACTCTCAGTCATCTCCAAAATCCGAGTTAAACAGATGTCTTTTGCAGCTTGCCTGGAAGGTCACCAGAGTCGAGCTATTTTGGAGCAACCACTAATTAAGCTTGTGTTTATAACTGATCTTATACTGTAAGGGTCTTTTAAAAAAGTTTTCAATGAGACATTTTATCACATTTAAACAATTAAAGCTGACAGGAATGCAGTTCCTAGCAAACATTGCACACTCTACCCCAGTATATTATTACATTTATTTGAACCGCTCATTCTCAGCTATAACTTTAAACACTTTATAAGCGTCCAGAATTTCATGCAGCTGTTTTGAAAGGTCCATTCATAACAACATGGTTAGATCACAAATAAGTATTCCTAGGCAGTCCCATTTCCAGTTTTGAACTTGAATCAGGGTTTATAAAAGCTAATAAGAGGTTTTGTTTTCTTAGCTTTGATAGAAAGATCACTTTTATGAAATATGGGGTTGGGGTCATTTTCTCAAATAATTTCCCAAAGATTTTCACCTGCTCTTTATTTCCTTAGCATTGGTAGATGTGGATTTATTTTAATCCTTCCTTCCTCCAGTGGCATTGCACTTAATCTCTCACTGAAATAATATTTTGTGCTTGCAGTTTTAGGAAACATTAAGATTCTGACCCAATTTAACCAAAACAATCCAATGCATTTTTTGTCTGGTACCTCCAGTAGATCTATTGTCCTCCTACCCTCTCTTTCATTTAATCTTTATTTTCCGGGGGCAAGCTTTTTTTTGTTTTATTGATTTTTCTGTTTATAGGTTCAGTCTGCTAATTTGTCTTTCCTTACATAAGGTTCCAAGTTCCAGCCACAGAGCATAACCTTAGCCAGAGGGTAGGCTTCAAGATTCTTATCCTCTCCTCAGTTTAATTTGAAGCTACTGTACGAAGACAGTCATGTCAGTTTTTTTCGTGAGACCAGATGACCCATCATAAGGGAAAGCACTGAACCATCCTTCTCCCCTGTGCTTCAAAATTCAGTGTATGAAAATGAATAAACTGAAACTGTCCTTCATTGTGACTTGTACTATCCTGCTCGTTATTGAATTACATGTTTTAATAAAGGGCTTATATAGCATCTAAGAAGAAGTTAGGTGCCATTTATCAATTAATTACCCATGAAAATCTGAGACAAGTTACATGGTAGTAGTTATTGTACCCAGGGTGTTAGGCATATGCTACATAAAAATTCAGTCACCTTGAGATTACATGGACAAAGCTGCTTGTATCCTGCAGAATACTAAATAACAGCCTTTATGTACAAGAGGCCTTGAAATTTGTCCAAATATTGTCTATAGATGGAATGCATTTTTAATAAACTGGGGATAGATGGCATGATGGATTAATGCATGAATCTTTATACTGTGAAGAATGTGGTCCAATTTTTTTCTTAGGTCACAAGTGATAAAGCTGGCTGATCTCCACTTAGTTTTGAAAGTAGGCAATTATCCCTATTACAAACCCCCACACTCAGTGTATTGTTTGTCATTCACTTCTTAGGAAGGTTCCAGACTGAAGTAAAAAAGGGGGTTACCAGACTAGATGGAGCTACACTGGTAGAAAGTGCTACATAACTGTACAACTATTAATCCCTGAGGTGAGTGGAGTGAATCTTATCAAATGATTATATTCCCATGACTATTCTCTTTCAGGGCCACACTAACATTCTTACATGGATTAGCTCCTTATTCTGTCAGAAGTCCCATTGGAGTCAATTGGAGTACTTACTCTGCAAAGTTATCACAATCTAAAACACACAGATGTGCCTTGTAGACTACTGCCTGCAAATGGTTCGTCGAATGAATCTTGAATCCATGCAACATAGCTGTATTTCACCTTGTTCTTGTGCAACTGGACATCAGCATGTCCCCATGGCAAACTCATAGCACCTTTTGCAGAAAACCAATTAACTTTCTAACTAAACTGCCTCAGAACTTATTCTAGTTAACAGTTGAAACTGAATACAAATCTATTTTTGTATTGCATTGGCAACCAGCCAGTGTAACCAGACTCTGAGGCTCCATTGTGCAAGCTGCTGTACAAACACATAGGAAGGAAATCGTTGCCTCAAAGAGCGTACAGTCTAAGGGCTAGTCTACACTACGGGTGGGGATCGAGCTAAGATACGCAACTTCAGCTACGTGAATAGCGTAGCTGAAGTGGAAGTATCTTAGATCGATTTACCTTGGGTCCTCACGGCACGGGAGCAACGGCCGCGGCTCCCCCATCGACTCCGCTACCGCCGCTCACTCCGTTGGAGTTCCAGAGTGGACAGGGAGCGCGTTCAGGGATCGATATATCGCGACTTAACGAGACGCGATATATTGATCCCCGATAAATTGATTGCTATCCGCCGATACGACAGGTAGTCTGGACGTACCCTAAGACAAGATGTAACAAATAAAGGCAGTGGGAGTGGAAGAAGGTGACTATAAAAGCAATAAGATCACATTATCACATAATTCAAAGGCCATTTAAATCAATTGAATTACATGTTTTAATAAAGGGTTTAGTAGCTTTTAAGAAGTTAGCTTTTCATCGGCAATTAATTGACACATAGCAGCTAAGGCCTGGGCTACACTGCGAGTTTAGTTCGAATTTAGCAGAGTTAAATCGAATTAACCCTGCACCCGTCCACACAACGAAGCCATTTACTTCGACATAAAGGGCTCTTAAAATCGATTTCTGTACTCCTCCCCCTAGAATGGCATGCAGCTCATCATTTCTGCGGGATGTCTGGGGCTCTGACCCGGAGCAGCCGTTTGCCTCTCTGGTTCTTTAGTAGGCTTGCCTGATATTCTAGGCAGGACTGACTCTCCATTAGACAAAACTTAAAGAAGAGAATGACCTGGGGAGTCATTCCCATTTTTGTCTAGGCGCTCCTGACCAACCTCACCGAGGCCGGCCAGGAGCACCCATGACAGCAGCAGATGGTACAGTATGGCTGGTAACCATCTTTGCTAACTTGCAAAGGCAAGGGGATGCTGCTGTGTAGCGCTGCAGTACCGCGTCTGTCAGCAGCACCCAGTAGACATACGGTGACAGTGAAAAAAGGCTGAACGGGCTCCATGGTTGCAGTGCTATGGCGTCTGCCCGGGCAATCCAGGGAAAAGGGCGCGAAATGATTGTTTGTCGTTGCTTTCATGGAGGGAGGATTGACTGACGACATTTACCCATAACTACCAGTGACAAATTTTCGGCCCCATCAGGCATTGGGATCTCAACCCAGAATTCCAATGGGCAGGGGAGACTGCGGGAACTATGGGATAGCTATGGGATAGCTACCCACAGTGCAATGCTCTGGAAGTCGACGCTAGCCTCGGTACATGGACGCACACCACCGAATTAATGTGCTTAGTAAGGCTGCATGCACTCGACTTTACACACTTGGTTGTCAAAAATCGAATTCTGTAAATTCAGAGTAATCCCATAGTGTAGACATACCCTAAGACAAGTTGCATGATGGTGGTTGTACCCAGGCCATAAGGCATATGCTATATGAAAAATGCAGTAACCTTGAAATTATGTGGATCATCTAAGCATATCTCACCTAATCAATTCCCTGCCACTGCGGCGGCCTGGGTGCTCTCATTCTCTGCCTGTGGCACAGAGTTTAGCTTCCTGAGGACTCAAATGATTGTGGTATAACTAAAATTTTTGATCTTACTAGAGGGGTATCTGGATGAAGTGTAATGCCAGCCTGTCTTACACAGAAGGTCAGACTGGATGATCTGATAGTTCCCCTCTGGTCTTAACTATTTCATAGTTCTATATAGAGTTAACTTCAATGGGCTTTGAATTGGAACCTATATGTACAACTTGAAAGCTCCATCATCCTCATCAATCCCCATTGGTTTTCTACCTATTCTTTCAATAAAGTTTAATTTAAATGAACCAAAAAAAAAAGGAAACCAAATTCTGGTTTATTGATAGTTTTCTAGTAATGCTAACATCTGCATAAGAGTCAGTACCTAATGTGTATCATATAATGTAGCAATATGGGGATACCTTGGCGGGACCAGTAGAGGTTCAGAGGGGTGCAAGACTCTGAAGTCAACAGAATTAGTAAGTAAGGTGTCAGAAGCATACTGGGGAATGACATTCAACATGGAGGTGTGATTCATTAAGCATTTTGGCTGGAATTTTCAGAAATGCTCTGATTCTGCTCCCATTGACTTCAACATGAGCTTCATTCAACAGGAGCAGAGGCTGTGCACTTACTAGCATTACAAAACCAAATATCTAACAGGTTAACTTTACTTTTTTTGTGCGAGGGAAAAGGGTTGCACTAAAAGTTATGCAACTTCTGAATAAGGACCAACCAAAGATTTCACCACAGGAGAGCAGCTACTGAAATGAAATGTGTTTAGGTCCAAAAGCTCTTGGAGGTGTAGAAGGCATCTTACCCAGTTAGATGGGTGCAACTGAGATCCCATATGGTGTAAATGGGAAAGCTCTGAGGAAGCAGAGAGTCCATGTTTATTTTCACTACTTCATTTGTTTACTTGTTTTGACTTTTAGTCATCAATTTGTAGGTTTTGCACCAAGGAATGGTACAAACTGACACAATGAGATTGGAGTGGGAAATGACAACATGCCGAGGAATCCCTAGTAAATCATTCTCTGACATCCAATAAAGATGCATACCATTGCAACTAATTTTTTTAACATCTTAAATGGAAAAATTAGACTGTCTATTCATCACACAGTATTTGAGTATTAGGAAAAATGTGCATAGAGTTTTCATTATCATGCCCGTCACTGAAAATATCATTTTATGACTGGAATAATCTGATGAACAACACTATATTTGTGATTTAAAATGTTTCCATTCCCCCTCCAAAAAAACCTTTAATATTGTATATGGCTTAATGGATGATAAATTTAACATGCACTCAATTACAATTTTTTTTGTATTTTTATTTTATTTTGTGATTTTTATATATAGGAATTCATTCAGCTACAGAGCTATTTATTGGTGATTTTTGCAAGCAGCTATAAATGCATCCGTTGATAACTAAACAATACATTTATGCATCTGGTCTTATTGTCATAGCATTTAACACTTCAAGCATATTATACACTTCCGATCATACATTGTGCACCATGCACTCTTCATAATTACCACAATCTGAATAGTTGCTAGGGCTGAAAAGGGTAACTACCACTAGAAATCTGCAAAAGTGAATTAATTAATTTATGTAAGAGAACTGTCAAAGTTCCTATTTTATGTCAAGTTCAAAGGCAAGCTATAGTGCTGTCTTTTTTTTATTTTTATTCTTAATAATTGAGCTATAGTTGCAAAGAGAATCATTCTAGAGTTCATATGTTCCATGCCAAAATCCATGCTACTACTGTTGCTACCTTTCCATAAAAGGGGAGCAAAGTAGAGGCTGGTGACATCTGAAAGCAGGTAGGCACATCTGATAAATGAGAGTGCAATCAGACTATGGGCAAAGATCATGATTTATGGGATTCAAAGAGGGCTGAGCAAAGCCTATCTGATACAGCTTCCATTAGTGGAATGGCATACCAATTCTACCTCTTCTGCTTAGGTGAGAGAGAAGCTATATAAAAGTCCTGTGGTTTGATCCTCTTACCACTGAAGTCAAAGAGAGTTTTCCCACTGACTTCAGTGGAAGCAGACCTGGGACCCTAAACCTCTTCACTCAAGCATCTTCTATATCTGGCTATGTATGGCTGCAATCCATGTAAAAGGACAGTTACCTGTTCTGTAACTGGCGTTCTTCGAAATGTGTTGCTCAGGTGTATTCCAGAGTAGGTGTGCGTGCTCGCCACATGCACCAGTGCTGGAAGTTTTTCCCTTAGCAGTTCCCGTAGTGGGGGAGCACTGCTGCGACCCCTGGAGTGGCGCCTGTATATCACACCATAAAGGGGGCTGCGCGCTCCCCCCACCCTCAGTTCCTTCTTGCCAGACAACTCCGACAGAGGGGAAAGAGAGCGGGATGTGGAATACACCTGAGCAACACATCTCGAAGAACGTCAGTTACGGAAGGGGTAATTGTCCTTTCTTCTTTGAGTCATTGTTCATGTGTATTCCACAGTAGGTGACTCCAAGCTATACCTGATGGAGGTGGGAGGAATTTAAGGGTTACCTGGGCAGAACACCGCCCTACCAAACCCGGCGTTATCCCGCGCTTGGGAGATGATCGCATAATGTGAAGCGAAGGTGTAGCAGTCCTGCATATGTCCTGAATAGGGACATGAGCCACGTAGGCAGCTGATGAGGCCTGAGCTCTCATCGAATGAGCCTTCACTATAGGCGGCGGGGGAACCCCTGCCAGGTCGTAACATGTGCGTATGCAGGAGGTGATCCAGCGGGAAATCCGCTGGGTGGAAACTGGTCGCCCCTTCATGCGCTCGGCTGATGCAATAAACAGCTAGGGGGACTTCCTAAATGGCCTGGTCCTGTCTAGGTAAAAAGCCAGCGCTCTTCTCACATCTAACATGTGCAGGCACCGATCCTCATTGGAGGAATGGGGCTTAGGACAGAGGACCGGGAGGAAAATGTCCTGCTCTATGTGAAAAGCCGAGACTACCTCTGGCAGGACAGCCGGATGTGGGCGGAGCTGGACGTTATCCCTATGGAAGACCATGTATGGGGGCTCAGAGGTCAGTGCCCTGAGCTCTGAGACCCGGCGGGCTGAGGTGATAGCTACCAGAAACGCTACTTTCCACGATAAATGGGACCAAGAACAAGTGGCCAAGGGCTCAAAGGGAGGCCCTGTGAGGCAGGAGAGCACCAGATTCAGGTCCCAGAGCGGAACCGGGGGTCTAGTGTACAGGAAAGGCCCGATCCAGACCTTTTAGGAACCGGGACATCATGTGGTGTGAAAACACCAAGTGGCCCTGGAAAACACCGAGTGGTGGAAGGCCGAGATGGCTGCCAAGTGCACCCTGACCAAGGAGGGTGCCAGTCCTTGGATTCTAAGGGAGAGGAGGTAATCAAGGATGAGCTGGAGAGGTGCTGAGGAGGGGGAAGCACTCTTCTCCCTCGCCCATCTAGAGAACCGATACCATTTTGTTAAGTAGGTTCTACATGTGGATGGTTTCCTGCTCTCGAGCAGGCCCTGTCTAACCCTCTCAGAACACCTCCCTTCCTCCTCGTTCAACCATGGAGCAGCCATGCTGTCAAGTGGAGGGCGGCCAGGTTGGGATGGAGGAGACGACCTCCCTCCTGGGAGACGAGGTCCGGTCAAAGTGGCAGCCTGTACGGGGGCCCACGGACAGCTGCAGGAGGGTCCCGTACCAATGTTGACGGGCCCAACCCAGGGCTATGAGGATAATCCGTGCCCCGTCTGCCTTCACCTTCTGTAGGACCTTGCCTATCAGGGGAAGGACGGGAAGGCATACAGCAGGGGCCCCGACCACGTTAACAAAAATGCGTCCGAAATCGACCCCTCACCCTGCCCCGCCCTGGAGCAGAATCGCGGGCATAGGCAATTCTGTGCAGTGGCGAACAGATCTACCTGGGGAGTGCCCCATTGTAGGAAGAGCTGCCTGGCCACCTCCCTGTGTAGAGACCACTTGTGTTGTTGGGAGCAAAACCTGCTCAGGTGATCTGCGAGTGTATTGCGGTTGCCGGGCAGGTGAAAAGCCCTCAGGTGGATGTTGTGGGCTATACAAAACTCCCACAGGAGTTGGGCTTCCTGGCACAAAGCCGCTGAACGAGTACCCCCTTGTCTGTTGATATAGTACATCGCGGTCATATTGTCCGTGAGGACTCTGACCGCCTTCCCTCCCAGGTGGTGGCGGAAGGCCACGCATGCCAGGCATACCGCCCTGAGTTCCCTGACATTTATGTGCAGGGACAATTCCGAGGGCAACCATCTGCCCTGTGTTCGGAAGTTTCCCACATGGGCTCCCATCCCAGGTCTGAAGCATCCGATACCAGATCTAGTAAGGGAGGGGGCTCCCAGAAGGGGAGGTCAAAACGACTCAGGAGGGCTTGGTGGTTTGCTACCCTGAGTTGGAAACTGGCTGAGGAATAAACCTTTTTGCCAAACGTGTCCAGTCTCCTGGCCTCCTTATCCTTAGGAGTTGGTACGGGCTGACCGTGCCTCTCACAGTGGTTGACCGACTCCATCACCAAAGAGTTCAGGGTGGGGTGGGTGTGCCCTTTTGTTGGCACGAAGTATTTACTTTCCACCTTCTTGGAGAAGCCACTCGGAGTGTGGATCGCTTTGGGGCATGGAATTGCGACAGGAGTCGCACGACTTGAAGCCTGGGGGCACAGGGCATGCCCCGAGCCAGGCTACGAACTAGAGAAGCTATCTATTGACGAACAAGTACCACTAAAGCTAGAAGTGCTGCAGCCAAGGCTGGAGCACAAAGTTCCGACTACCTTCACTGGCGGCAAGAAGGAACTGAGGGTGGGGGGGAGCGCGCAGCCCCCTTTATGGCGCGATATACAGGCGCCACTCCAGGGGTCGCAGCGGTGCTCCCCCACTATGTGTACTGCTAAGGGAAAAACTTCCAGCACCGGTGCACGTGGCGAGCACGCACACCTACTGTGGAATACACATGAGCAATCACTCGAAGAAGAATGATGGGATTGGGATCAGTGACCAAGCACACATTAATGTGACTAGCTGAGAACAACTCCCTACTGGCCTCAACAGGGAGAGGTACAATGTCAGAACTTCCCTCAGATTGGCCATTAGGTTAGAACTGGCCATGACCTGCCAATCCTAACACTTTCAGGCCCTGGTTCAAGAAAGTATCTGTATAGCGGAAAGCCCTCAAGTCCAAACCTATTCAGTGAAGTATTTTAGCATGTGCTTAAGTGCTTTCCTAAATCTTACTCTCAGTAAGTAAATTTCTTATTCCATTCTCACTGCTAGGATCATTGGATCATTGACAATGCAGTTCATTCATTCAAGGTCCTGCTTTTTCTTATATATTTCCCATACATTCTGGAGCAAACTCAACTCGTACTGGGATGGCTTAGTGTTTTCCACTGATATCTTCGCCTCAGCTAAGAGACTCAAGAGGCAACCTCAGTGTGTAGCAATAGAGGCTCTTTTCGGTCAGAGCTACTTATGCACCCCTGCTGTCAAACAGATGTGTAGGAGGGAATTGAGAGATTTAAAATGGAAGTGTAGCACATGAGTCTGGCCCTGGAGTTTGACCTCTTTATTCCATTCCAGGATGCTCCAATAGAAATTAGTAAAGATGAACTGCAAAACATTCTGTGTTTTTCAGTTGGTCTTTGTATCTTTCATCAACCTCCTGCAGTGATTTATTCTAGAAAATGACATACGCTCTTCATGTCCAAAGGTGAGCAAGATAGTTGGTTATCCCAGTGCGATGATAAAACATGTTTAGACTCTTAGGTTTGTAGTGTAGACAAGTCCTATGTCAATGAAAGTTACATCGTCATAAATTGGTACAGCACTTGGTGGGAGGGATAGTTCAGTGGTTTGAGCATTGGCCTACTAAACCAAGGGTTGTGAGCTCAATCCTTAGAGAGGGGGCCACTTAGGGAGCTGGGGTGAAATCAGCACTTGGTTCTGCTAGCGAAGGCAAGGGGCTGGACTCAATGACCTTTCAGGGTACCTTCGAGTTCTATGAGATAGGTATATCTCCATATATTATATTATGTGCATATGTGGCTCCTTGTATTGGCGGTGCTCATACTCACTAGGAGTATCTCTTTTAATTTCTATTCACTGATCAGTAACTTTTGGATATTTGACAATGTTTATAACAATGTTCTTGGCATCCTTTATATTCTGTGTGGTTTTTAAAGTAGCATGTGTGGTGACGGGACACTTGGGTACCATTTCAAGGTTGGTCACTGTTTCACTTTGGATAAGTCGCTTATACTCTCCTTAGGCTTACTCCTACATAAAATGGGCAGAATAATATTTGCATCCTTCACAGAGGCATTTTGAGGCTTAATTACACAGTTGTAAAGCACCAAATATCCAAAAATTACTTATTTTCCTTTATATCCCAACTTCATTGGTTATTTCAGAATATAGACAGTTGATTGGTGAATGGAGATTAAATGCATTCGTAGAAAGATAGTGCAGTAAATTTTGACACATTCCCATATGGACTGGATTGTCATAAATTTTACCTGTACTTGCACGTTGCATCTATTCTTGTGGACCAAGTCTTGCCTGTCCACTTTTTGATCACCACCTTATCTCTTTTGAGCTGCTGTTGAACAAGAATTGAAGCTGAAATGCATGTTTGTATGTAGCATTTGAAAACTGAGCTGCAATTTTTGTGTTTAGAAGCACCCTCTGATTAGATAAGTAGGAGGACAATGTGCTGTATGCTCTATAATAAATAGCAGTGCAAAAAAATATCCTATTCGAGACAAGCGATAGGAAGTAAAAGAGGAAGAACCTGCAGTAACAAGCAAATAATGTAAGACAGAACAGAAGTGTAGGGGTGACAGAGCCCGTATGGTGAGTAAATACTCTTAGACAGGTATTGATCTAGCAGAGGGGAAAAAAACATGTACACTGGCCATCATGAAACAGTGCTTATTGGGCAGTGAGAAATGCAGGAACAAGGTTACAAGTGGTGAAGAGAAACAAAGCATGTGTTTATGATCAAAGTATTTTGGGGAATGGAAATCGTTACTGTTATCAGTCTTATTCTTAGATATTTATGCCTCAAAAACAATGAGTGGAAGCTGCAGTGGAAAGATAATTCAAGAGAGCCAGGAGCTCTGTCATTGACTTCACTAGGGCCAGGACTTTCACGCAGGTGTTTTAATCTGGTCAACAGCAGAATGGGGCTGATTACAGGACAAGGAATAAAAACAAGGGATTTTTTGTACACTGCTCCTCCCTTCTTGGATTCTTTCTGATGCCAGTGGTGCTGGATTCACCACTGTTGTGTCTCATTCTGCACCTCTGGCTAAGGCCATGTCTACACCACAAATTTATGTTGATGTAAGCTACATCAGCATAAAGCTGCCCCAGTTAGCCAATCACTTGTGCATGTGCTTACTTGGCTTCTTATGTCGATGGTGTGCATACTCACCAGGAGTGCTTTTATTGATGCATAGTGTGCTGCACCAGGGGAAGTTTTGGCAAAGCATGATGGGGCTGTGATGAGTCATGCGTGGTGACTGGGAGCAGGGGTTAGCTGTCTCCATCCTATAATGTCACAGGCACCCTGTAATTTTCACACCTCTTTTCAAAATCCCACAAACCCCTCTTCACTGTCGACCATCTCTGACAAAACTATGGAGCCTGAACAGCTCTGCACTGTTGTCATGAGTGTTACAAGCACAGGGTGCACAATCCTTTAGTATTTGCAGAGCTGCAAGAAGAACCGAATCAGTGGGGAACATGACTATTTCTTGGAGGACAAATAGTTGTGGGACAAAGCAAGAACCAAGTTAAGGTTGTTGGTGGCATCCACAGAGCAGCTGCAGTTGGTGGAGCACTGCTTCTCAGCCTGAGAAATGAGCACTGACTGGTGGGATCACATCATAATGCAGGTGTGGGATGATGAGCAGTGGCTTTTGGATCTGCAAGGCCACATTCCTGGACCTGTGTGCAGAGCTCGCCCCAGCCCTACAACGCAGGAAAATCAAAATGCGAGCTGCAGTGACAGTGGAGAAAGGCGTGGCAATCACACTGTGGAAACTTGCAATTCCAGATTGCTACCAATCACTTGGGAATCAGTTTGGAATTGGGAAATCCATTGTGTGGGGCTGTTGACATACAAGAGTGCAGGGCCATTAATTAATTCCTGCTAGGCGGGACTGTGACTCTTGGCACCGTGCAGGGCATAGTGGATGGATTTGCAGCTGTGGGATTCCTGAACTGCAGTGCATGATAGAGGGCATGCATATAGAAGTGTAGGACTGGAAGGAATATCAACAGGTCATGTAGTCCAGTCCCCTGCAATCAAGGCAGGGCTACATAATAACTAGACAATCCCTGACAAGTATTTGTCTTACCTGTTCTTAAAAACCTCCAATGACAGAGATTCCACAACCTCCCTAGGCAATTTGTTCCAGGGCTTAACTACCCTGACAATTTTTCCTATTGTCCAACCTGAACTGCCCTCGCTGCAATTTAAGCCCATTGCTTCTTGTCCTATCCTCAGATGTTAAGTAGAACAATTTTTCACCCTCCTCCTTGTAACAACCTTTTATGTAACTGAAAACCGTTATGTCCCCCTTTAATGTTCTCTTCTCTGGACTAAAACAAATCCAATTTTTTCAATCTTTCCTCATAGGTCATATTTTCTAGACCTTTAATCATTTTTATTGCTCTCCTCTGGACTTTCTTCAGTTTGTCCACATCTTTCTTGAAATGTGGCACCCAGAACTGGCCAAGTCCTGCTTTGTCAGTGCAGAGTAGAATGGAAGAGTTACTTCTCTTGTCTAGCTTACAACACTCCTGCTGATACATCCCAGAATGAGTTCACTACTTTTTTTTTGCAACAGTGTTACATTATTGACTCATATTTAGCTTTTGATTCACTGTAACCCCCCAGATCCCTTTCTGCAGTACTCCTTCCTAGGCAGTCATTTCCCATTTTGCATGGATGCAACTGATTGCTCCTTCCTAAGTGGAGTACTTTTGCATTTGTCCTTATTGAATTTACCCTATTTACTTCCGGCTATTTCTCCAAATCATTTTGATTTTTTTCCTATCCTCCAGAGCACGTTCAGCCCCTCCCAACTTGCTATCACCCACAAACTTTATTGGTGTATTCTCTATGAACTGTACCCAGGACTGATCCCTGCAGGACCCCCCACTTGATATGCTCTTCCAGCTTGACTGTGAACCACTGCTAACTACACTGTGGGAATGGTTTTCCAACCGGTGATGCACTCAGCTTTATAGTAGCTCCATCTAGGCTGTATTTCCCTAGTTTGTTTATGAGATGATCATGCACGACCATATCAAAAGCCTTACTAAAGTCAAGATATACCACATCTACTGTATCAGGGGGTAGCCGTGTTAGTCTGTATCTACAAAAACAACAAGGAGTCTGGTGGCATCTTAAAGACTAACAGATGCATCTGAAGAAGTGAAGTTTTTACCCACGAAAGTTTATGCCCAAATAAATCTGTTAGTCTTTAAGGTGCCACCAGACTCCTTGTTGTTTTCACAACTACTGCTTGTCCCCTATCAACAAGACATGTTACCCTGACAAAAAAAGCCATTAGGTTGGTTTGACATGATTCAACATGGTTTTGTCAAGAATGACTGTTCATTGTCACCTTATTTTCTTCTAGGTGTTTGCAAATTATTTGCTGAATTATCTTCATGGGCGGCATGTATGAGGCTAGGCCTCCCCTCAAAAAGCTGGCCATGCAGGGGGGAAATGCCATGGATGCAGTGTGGGTCACCCTCCAGAGTGCTGGAAGCGAAGCTCCTTAGAAATACGTGGGGCCACCGGTGCCCAGACTGTGGCCCCACTCCTGCTCTGCCCCATCCCCACTCCACTTCTTCCTGCCTCCACTCCGCTTCATCCCCCAAGGTCTCCCCTGCCTGCTGCTCACTCCTCTCCATCCCCTTCCCAGAGGTCCCACACCACCACTCCCCTCAGGCAGGAAAAAAGTGATGGGGGCCATAGCCCCATGGTGACCCTCCCTGTTCCGGGAAGGGGGCAGAGAGGAGTGAGCGCCAGGTGGGTGCGAGGGAAGAGCTTCTGGCGCTCGCGTGTGAGCCTCTCCAAATGGAAGACCCATCTGCTGCCTATGATTATCTTTCTGGGTACTGAAGTTAAACTGACTGGTATGCAGGAGCGGCACCAGGGTTTTTGCTGCCCTGGGCGGCAGTGCTCCTCCTCTGAGCATTCGGCGGTGGGGGTCCATCCGCTCCGCGTCTTTGGGGCACTTCAGTGACGGGTCCCGGAGCAAGTGAAGGACCCACCACTGATTTTCTGCCGAAGACTCGGAGCGGAAGGACCCCCCCCAACGCCAAATTTACGCCAAGGGCAGCAAAATGCTCCCCTCCCCCCCAAATCCTGCTGCCCTAGATGACCACCTAGGGTCGCCTAGTGGAATCGCTGGCCCTGTTGGTATGTAATGCCCTGGGTTGTTCTTAATCTCCTTTTTATAGATTATCACTATATTTGTCCTCTTCCAGTCCTCTAGAATCTCTCCCATCTTCCATGAGTTTTTGAAGATAATCACTAATGTCTCAGATAGCTCCTCAGTCAGCCGCGTGAGTATTCTAGGATGTATTTCATCAGGCCCTGCCAACTTGACCTCTAACTTGTCTAAGTAAGTTTTAACTTTTTTCTTTTCCTGTTTTAGCCTCAGATCCTACCTCATTTTCATTGGCGTTAACTATGTTAGCTGTCCAATCACTACTAGCCTTTTTGGTGAAGACTGAAACAAAAAAAGCATTTAGCACTTCTGCCATTTCCACATTTTCTGTTATTGTCTTTTCCCCCTCATCGACAATAGGTCTTCCTCCTGTTTCTATTATCCCTATCATTTGCATCAGATCACCTTGCCAGAGAGTTCACCAGCAGAAAGGGCTACTATTTTATGGTTATGCTGAAATTGGTGGATCTCTGGGGACACTTCACTAACAGCAGTGTTTTTTGGCTAAGAAAGGTTCATGATGCTTGCATCTGTAAGAACACAGGCCTGCAAGTAGGGCCTTTCTTTCCCAACTGCTGGATTACCATTGTCCCCCCCCTCCATGCCTAACTTCAGGGGAGTGACCAGAAGATAGCAACTCTGCCTCACTTGGGGCTATCAGAACCCCACCTAGCATGAGGTCATGAAAAGTCAAAAGATATCCTGCTACTTTGGGGAGTACCATTCCCGTAATGAAAAATTTATCTGCATGCTTACCTGAGGTTCGTTCTCCTGCATCAGGCTCACCCATGGTTGACTGTTGGGACCAGCTGAACTGAGGTGGAGCTGGATCCCTGGTCACCAGTCCCCCATCCTCCTCCTCTTCACTATTCATGTCAGAGGCCTGTGACTTGGGGTCCTCAGAGATAGCCATGGTGCTATTGGGGAGAAGGGAGTGGTGGAGTCTCTACCGAGTATGGTATGGAGCTTGTGGTAAAAGCAGCGGATCTGAGGCTTGGCACTGAATTGATGGTTGGCCTCCTGGGCCAATAACCTGAGCAATCTGCTCATAGATGTTGAACTTTCTATGGCTGCTTCAGAGCTGTGCCTACACAGCCTCTTCTCCCCACAGGCCCAGGAGATCCACTGTCTTCTGTCTACACTAGGCAGGAGTGTCTGGAGCATGTAGCCAGAATGTTCAGCTGGTCAGTTGCACTCAACAATGGAGAGCTGCTAGATGTGCTGGCCAATCTGTAAAAGGTATTTAAAAAACTTGTGGGGATACCAGTTTCTGTGACCCATGGGCAGTGGAGTTCACAACACTGACCAGAGTTGTCAGTGTGGGGCATTGTGGGACAGCTGCTGGAGGACAGTTAGCATCGACATAAGTAACGCAGTTTCCACACTCACACTACATCAACCATGGCTCTATGCTGCTCGGGGAGGTTGTTACTATGTTGGCATAACAGGGCACTTACATTGGTAGTGGACAAACTTAAGTGTAGACACATGCACAACTAAATTGACCTAAGATGCTTTGAGTTACCTAACTTTGTTCTGTCGACCAGGCCTCAGTGCTAGACTTGGGTGGAAGCCTACCTGCTAATATCTGCTGGTTAAGAGTGGAGGAGCCCAGTATTATCACTCTAAGATTACTGCTCTGCTGAATGCACATAAATAAAGTTTGAGTCAATGAGTTTAAGAGAAAATAATGCAATAAATGGTCATATTTTTGGGCCAACTGTTTTATTATTCCTTACCTGCTGAGAGACAAGTGATTAAGCAGTAGATTTACTAGTGGAGCTACAAGGAGGAGTGCAGGGATGTGGAAAAGCATTTGCTCTGTGCTAAGCTAATGAAACAGAGGGAAGAGCAACAGTGATAAGTGGCAAGAAATAACCATTACCATGCAGTGGGCCTCATTCTACTCCCATTTCTATTGATACAAATCTGGAGTAACTCCATAGTTATTTAATTATAGCTGTACACATGTATTTTTTCTTTGCATACATCACACACTGAACAAAAGCTTAACATTTTTCATGAAAGAAAGGCTAACAGTATTAACATTGGCAGGATCTCAGACCCTTGCTAATTTGAACCAATGATTGGAAGACCACTGTAAATGACTGAATATCATGAATTAGCTTGTAAGTTAACAAACAATAAATTAATAAAGATAATTCATCACAAAATGTACTTTGTTCACTTCTTCTGTCTATTCATAATAGTTTGTAGTAAGCTAGAATATTTAAGCAAAAGAAATGAGATTTTAGTATTCTGGAAATTTGTTACAACCTCTACTATTAAACCTTTGAGAGATGAGGAGAAACCATCTATTTTGTGTGTTAAAGCATACGGTTTATCAATATAATGTTTTCACCCTTCAGCTCACAGAGAGCTGAGAAGCAAAAAGAGAACATGAGCAAAATGGAAACGGTTTGAAGCTACTAAAGCATTGGTTAAGAAAAACCTTCCAGCAAGTGAGTTATGAATGTAGAACAACTAGTGTTTTCCTGATTATAGGATTGGGTAATGCTTTCCAAGCTTCTGTAGGTCATAAACAAATGTCTGCAGTCTGAATACGCAGTGTTGTAACTGTGTTAGTCCCATGATATTAGAGTCAAGGTGGGTGAGGTAATAACTTGTATTGGACCAACTTCTGTGCAAGAGAGCTTTTGAGCTTACGCAGAGCTCTTTAGCTGTGGGAAGTGTCACAGCTAAATAGAAGGTGGAATAGATTGTTTAGCATAAGTAGTTAACACACATTCTCAGGGCGCATTCAAAGCGAAGTGCCTGTTAATGCCTTTCCTGTCATAGGGAGAAAGGAGTGGGGGAGGGAGGGCTTCTAGATTGTTGCTATAAGCCATAAATTCAGTCTCTCTATTCAGTCCATGATTTTTAGTATCTAGCAAAGTTATTAATTTAAGCTCCTAGGCTCATCTTTTGAAGGTTTCCTTTGAGGATTAGGACTGAGAAGTCAGAAGAGGTCCTTATAAACCCCCCTACAATCGCACACCCCCTAGTTATCACCTATCATCCCACACTGGAACCCAAACAGGTTGCAACACACACTCAATGGGGACCTCATCCTGAAAGAAATTTTTCCTGCCCCACTCTTCTGGATTTAAAACAATCCCAGTCACACCCAGGGGTGACCTGCATGTTGGGGGGTGGGGTGGGGACATGTGGAATCCCATTCCACACCCACAGATTGCTCGGTCACATGGTGCAGCCAGGCCCCATCCATACGGAGCAGCTGAGTCAGGGAGCTGCTTCAAGCACAGAGAGGCAGAGCTGCAGGAGGGGGCCATCGCTTCAATTCTGCTAGGAGAGGCAGAGGAACAGTGGGAGTTGCACAGAGGGGTTTCTGCTTTCTGGGAGAAGGGGCTATAGGCGGGGGGAGTGGAACTCAAGCTGTTCTGTGGTTGTGCTCCCCACTCCCACCCCCACTCAGGGGCGGCTCTAGGCACCAGCAAAGCAAGCACGTGCTTGGGCAGCCCATTTGCAGGGGCGGCAGGGATCCAGCATGGGAGCTGAGAACCAACAGGGGGCCCTGGGAGCTGTAGTTCCTTGGTTAGCTCCCTGCCTATAGAGCCAGCCCTGGAGCAGGGAAAGAACTACATTTCCCAGCATTCCCTTGGCCACTACCAACAGGAAAGAGGAGGAGGGAGTGAGGTAGCTGAGACCTCATGCTGCAGTGAATGGAGAGCTGCACTGGGCAGGGTAGGGATACCATATTTTAACATTCAAAAAATAGGACACTCCACGGGGAGGGAGGGTAGCCCCACCCTGCCCCCATCCACTCCCTCCGACTGCCCCCCACAGAAACCCCAACCCATCCAACCCCCCTTGCTCCCTGTCCCCTGATCACCCCCTCCCAGGACCCCTGCCCCCCCAGGACCCCACCCCTATCTAAGCCCCACTGGTCCTTGTCCCAACTGGCCCCTCCTGAGACCCCCCCAACTTTCCCCATAGAACCCCACCCCCTCCCTGTCCCCTGACAAACCCCTGGGACTTCCATGCCTATCCAACTGCTGCCTGTCCCCTGTCTGCCCACAGCCCCCTGAACTGCCGCCCCATCCCACCCCCCCCCCTGCCCTTTCCCTGCACCCCCCCCCCCCCATTCCCATTCTCCACCCCCCCAGCCCCCTTACCGTGCCACTCAGACCAGCATACATGCTGCCGTGCTCCCCCGCGGAGCCACAGCCTCCCCCCGCCCCGAGCACCTGCCTTCCAGATTTGAACACCTCAAAATTCAGGAGTGCTCAAGCTCAGTTTGGGCAGCTGTTACTTCATTTCTCCCAAATCAAATATACTGATCCACTGTAACCTGCTGTAGAAAAAGTAGGATAAAATTGAGCAAGAAATGCTTCCCAGTGGTTATTAGGACTGAAATTGCTATTTTCAACAGCCTTGCTTTTTGTTTGTTTGTTTTGTTTTGTTTTGTTTGTTTAAAAGGAAGACAGTGATATTGCATTGGCAAATTCCCCATAGAAAGAAAGAGTGGAACAAAAGAATAATAAAGGTACCTCAACTTTTCCTCATTTATGGAGGACAGTCTTATAATATGCATCCAGATATCCTCCAATCACACAAGCTGAAAATTGTTCCACTTTACTGCAGTTCTGTTACCATATGGGAACCAATCCTGTCTGTGTTCTGTGCACATCCAAAATTCCTGCGGAATGACCCACCCTGGGAGCAAGTTACCAGTGACCCAGGGCTGCGGCGGAAGGAGGGTACAAGTGTGTGGGGGAGAGCCCAGGGCTGGGGCGGCAGGAGGTGTGTGGGGCAATGGTGGGGGGAGTAGGAGGGAGCCCAGAGCTGGGGCAGCAGGGTGTGTGTGTGTGCGGGGGAGAGCCCAGAGCTGGGGCAGCAGGGGTGTGTGGGTGAGGGTGAGAGCTCAGGGCTGGGGTGGCAGGGGGGTGTGGGTCGGGGGGAGGGGGGGCTCAGGGCTGGGGCGGCAGGAGTTGTGTGTGTGTGTGTGTGTGTGTGTGTGTGGGACAATGGTGGGGGGGAGCCCAGAGCTGGGGCAGCAGGGAGGTGTGTTGGGGGAGAGCCCAGGGCTGGGGCGGCAGAGCGGTGCGAATCGGGGGGGAGAGCCCAGGGCTGGGGCGGCAGGGGGTGTGGGTGGTGGGGGAGAGCCCAGGGCTGGAGAGGCAGGGGGTGCGGCAAGGAACCCAGGGCTGGGACGGGGGTCAGCCAAAATTTTTTTTGCTTGGGGCAGCAAAAAACCTAGAGCCGGCCCTGCCCCCACTCCCACCCTATCAGCAGGCGCCGTCATCTATGCACAAACCCTCTCTAAGCTCATCACCAGAAACAGTCTCTCCACAGACCAGGACATGCCAACTCAAAGTGGCACCAGATCCTTCTAGAACAACAAATGCAAAACCTGTAGATTTATCTCCACTGCTGTGAGGATCAACACCTTTCAAGATCGATGGGTCCTACACAGGCCAATCACAACATGTTGTGTACCTTATCCAGTGCACTAAAATCTCCAACAATCAGAAAATGGCTACAGTCTAGAATGAACGTGCACAGGAAAATAAGGCAAAAAACACCTTCTCACCTTTAGATGAACACAAAGTGATCACTCTAGTCTGTAGCTGAACCCTGTCCTTTCTCGTCAAAGGAAACCTGCACAACACATCAGAAAGCTGGGCCTGGGAGCTTAAATTCGTAACTTTGCTCATGGGCGCCAGGTGACCCAGCTGCCCGGGGAGGCTAACTCTTGGCTCCTCCCCTTTTGCCCCCCCCTCCTTCTTCCCTGCAGGAGCCCAAAGCATCCCCACCGTGGCCATGCCCCTAGCCCCAGGGCCTCAGGCCGCACCCCCAGTCCCAGTGCTCAGGTGGCCAGGCAGCGCGGTCGCTGTGTCCCCAGCCCCAGGTGGCCTCCAGCCCTAGTGCTCAGGAGGCCAGGCAGCATGGTCGCTGCACCCCGCCCCCCAGTCCCAGGACTCTAGGCGGCCAGCCCCAGCGGGCCAGGCAGGCAGCATGGCCGAGCACCAGCTGCCACAATGGCGCCAAGTCCCTGCAGGAGGCATGCTGACCTGGGGGTGGAGCCATAGTAGGCAGTTTGGGGAGTCACAGCCTCCTCTTGCCTACGATATCCGCCACCCATGACTTTGCTAGACACTAAAAAATCATGGGCTGAAAAGAGACACTGGATTTATGGGTTAGGACAAACACCCATCCCACCACAGTTCTTTTTCTTCCTTTCCCCCTATAAGGGGAGAGGTGTTAACGTGCCACTTCACCTTGAATGATACCTTGAATGTGTGTTAACTACTTGTGCTAGGGTAGGCAGTTTAACAGAAATCAGCATATTACTGCTTCGGAGCTGGAGCTCAGGCTAGCAGTGAAATAAGGCATTAATTGTTCAGTCTCCTGAGCCGTGCAGTGGGGCGGGTTGTTAAAGTCAATGTGCCAGTCAAAGCGGAATCTGTGCAGCTGTGATGTAGTGACAACCATTACTGTTACCAGTGTAAACTGGTAGCAGGTGCTAATTAAAATTACAAGCTAAAGGGAACAGGCATTAAAGAATAAGTCTGTGATTAAATCACACTTGAATCACTAATCTACAAAAAGGCCACAATTTATCTGAAATTTCCTTAAATACAATATCTATCAATCCACCGAACAATACTCAGAAGGTATGCAATTAAATACTGCTTATGGTTATAACAGTATGCTCCCATCTTGAGGCGGGGAGCCCAAGCAGGCGCTAGCAAGTGTGCTAATCTCAAGCAGTAACTCCTGAATTTTACTGAAAGGTGGGCAGAGAGAAGGTCAGGACAAACCAGCACCTACATTCTGATGGTAGATGACAAAAAATTCAGAGTTAAGTTTGTTGTATCCTCCCCTTCCTGTACAGCCTTGAGCACAGGTTCTTTGGACTTGGCCCACACACCCAGGGGTGACTCTATGTATTTTGCCACCCCAAGCACGGCAGTCAGGCGGCTTTCGGTGGCGCGCCTGCGGGAGGTCCTCTGGTAACGCGGATTTGACGGCATGCCTGTGGGAGGTCCACTTGTCCCGCACCTTCGGCGTACCCACCGCCGAATTGCCACCGAAACCGCTGCACCAGCAGACCTCCCACAGGCACGCCGCCGAAGGCAGCCTGACTGCCGCCCTCACGGCGGTTTGCCGCCCCAATCACACGCTTGGAGCGTTGGTGCCTGGAGCCCCCCTCTGCACACACCCCATAAGTTGACTTCTCCAAGGTGTTAAGAAAACAAGAGTTGAAGATGCCCAGCACCTTGCAGGCTCAGATATGTGATTATGAGTCCTAAGATTTTTGTCATGGCTATTTTTAGTAAAAGTCACGGTCACGTCACGAGCAAAAAAGAAAAAGTCACGGAAGCCGTGACCTGTCCGTGACTTTTACTAAAAATATACCTGACAAAAAGGGGATCTGCAGGTCCCCACACCCCCTGAAGCGGCAGGGGCTAGGAACTTCCTGCAGCTGCTCAGGGCTATGAGGTACCCCTGCTGCCAGCAGCTCCGGGGTCCCCCGCTGCCCAGGAGTTCAGGGGTTCCTGCACCACTGCCCATGTCTGCGGGGACCTGCAGTGTATCCCGCCACCCACAGTGGCTTGGTGCTCCAGGGGTTTAGCCTCACACCACCCCTGTGCGGTAGGGCAGCGCACTTATCCCCATTTCACAGAGGGGGCCAGCTGGCACAGATGCTGTGCTTGACTTGGTCACACAGGTTCAGTTAGCTGCCCTACTATAGACTTCCTAAGTAGCCCAAGGCCCAGGCTCATGCCCTAACCCATACATGGTCTTGCCTCCTATAAGGCCCATTTATTTATTGTTATTCTGGGCGGGGGAGGGGGGTATTTAAAATGAATGGGAGTTGTGTGACTAGTCAGCTTTGAAAATCTTAACACGTGTAGCTGGGCAGGTAAATTTTCCCTGACAGTTTTGCAAGCAGTTTGGGCATGTGATAATCCATAGGTGCCGACTCCAGGGCTGGAGCACACTTGGAAAAATTAGGGGGTGTTTTGCAGTTACCTGCAGCCCCAGGTATCAGCTCCCGCCCTTCTGCCCACCAATGGCCCTGCGCATCAGCGCCTCTCGCTCCCTGCCTCCCACCCACTGCGTTCAGCAGCATTCAGGAGGCACTGGGGAAGGGGGCAGGGGTAGGAATAAGCAGGGTGGGGATTTGGAGGAGGAGTGGAATGGGGGCTGGGGCGGTGGGGGAGGGGTCAAGCACCCCCCAGGAACTGGGGACGTCATTGCCATGATCACATAGCAGCAGGACACTGTGATGGTACTGTCAGACAATCTTCAGTTTAGCAATATGGGTTAATCAGGTGGAAGGAACAGAAATGCATCGCACACCACCTCAGATTGGCAGTTTGCATGTAGAATTTTACATTGGTGAGGGTTTTCAGTGTTTATGTGCAAAGAGGGTGACTTGAGTAGGGGAAGAAGGAGAAAATGCTGTCTCCTCCCCCTTGCCTCATTCTCTCCTCTTATGAACAGATCAAGCTTTTGGGGCCACCATAATTATAACAAGAAGCCTGGCCCTGCCTCTTGAAAAAAACCCTCCCTTTTAGTGCTGTGTTTTAAGCCATATTTTCTTTCATCAGCCTCACGCTTAACCTTAAGTTAGGCTCTGGGGGAAGGTCCATTTCCTCCCACTGCTGGCAGGGGTGGCTCTATGTATTTTGCCACCCCAAGCACGGCAGTGAGGCAGCCTTCGGCGGCATGCCTGCGGGAGGTCCGCCGATCCCACGCCTTCGGCATACCCGCTGCCTAATTGCCGCCAAAACGCGAGACTGGCAGACCTCCAGCAGACATGCCGCCGAAGGCAGCCTGACTACCGCCCTCACGGCGACCCGCGGCTTGCCACCCCAGGCATTCTCTTGATGTGCTGGTGCCTGGAGCCGCCCCTGGCTGCTGGATGTGAGCTTCAGCTTGCTCGTAGAGTATAGGCATGCAGTTTAAAATGATGAGCTGCCCTCCCCACCCCCTGCCCAAGTAGACTCACATAGGCTGACTGCCATGGGTGAGCATAGGGTGACCAGATGTCCCGATTTTATAGGGACAGTCCCGATTTTTGGGTCTTTTTCTTATATAGGCTCCTATTACTCCCACCCCATCCTGATTTTTCACACTTGCAGGCTGGTCACCCTAGGTGAGCACTGTATGGGAAGGAGAGTAGGCTGCCTACAGTAGCCGTTGTCACCTCCTCCTCAAATACCTTTTATAGACTCACTAGGCAGCATTCACACAGAAAGGTTTTTGCAGGCCCTGCTGGCTTTCGCCTGGTGGGGTCTTGATTCCTTTTCTTCCCCCTTCTGTTGCCCTTTACCCCTGAGAGGAGACTCCACTAACAGCCCAGAGTGATTTTCAAGAAAACTAAAATTTAATTGGGTGTGGAGTAAAAATAAAAATATGCATCTGTTTTTCTTGTTTTCAGAAATGATGGGGGGCTTCAGGGGAATTCACTTCCACTTAAGCGTGTAGGTCACTTTTAAAATGGGACGTATGTGTCTGAGCCGCTTAGGTGTGTTTGAAAATTTTACTCAGGCACAAGCTTGAAGTGACTGCCCAATGCTAGTGACAAGACACTCATGCTTCTCTTATATGCAAGTTCTTTAGGTGTGTCAGTTAAGGGACTTTCAAAACACCTTGTTTAAAGTTCCTCATAAGAAGCAGTTAAGGAAAATAAGTAGCCATGGGCTGAGCAGTAACATGTTCATGCATTGGACTCTGCGTAAGAGGCAGAAACCTGAGCAGAAGTAAATATTCAGTTTTTGTCCTGGCAAAAGGCTGACATGGTGGTGCCCCACAATGCTGCCCTCAGACCTGTGGTGTTCAACATGATTACATACTAGAGGCAGAGCAGTGACAAAGCAACAGTCGCAGTTAGAGAATTATTTCAGTTAAGCAAGAGGAGAGAAGATTATGAACGACAGGGGTAACGCTGCAGGTGAATGGGCAGCAGGATGGCAATACTGACAAATCCAAGCTAAGGAAAAGACTGACTATCAGGATGGTGAGCCCAGTGCAACCGGCTGCGCAGGTGCAGTCAGAACAGGCAAACAAAATGTTAGGATGTATAAAGAAACAGCTAGAAAATAGAGGCCAAGATCACTGTAGAATCCAAAAAAGTATTACAGCTTTTGTACTACATCGGGTAGGTCTTCAAAGCTGCATAAGCTAGATATGAAAGGTTTCTCCAAGTACTGCAAACGCCCCAGCCCCTAATTTGTGAGGGCCTCATAATGATCCTGTGAAGTGGGGAAATTTACTCCCACTTACAGATGGGGAATTGATAGAGGTTTTTTTTTTAAAGATGACTTTTGGGCATGTGAAGATTCAAATACGGTTTTCAAAAGTACTTAAGCACTTATATCATTTTTAAAATCTAGCCCAAAGCATGAGATTCTCACCCTCTGCTTTGGTCCACATACAGGGCCTGGGACCCAGTGGGGGGAGGGAAAGAGACAACTTTCTGCAGCATGGGAACTAAGGCTGACTGCTGGTCTCTGAAGATCGCATTGCAATCCTTTGCCCAGGGTCTGTGCCAGTGGTGGGACTGCAGCATAAAGAATTGCAGCAATTCTGGGTAGTGCTGGTACCCAGGTCAGCCAAAGGAGGCTGTCAAAACTCAGCCCCTGAAGCAGCCGAAGATTGGCAGGGCACTTGGGCAGCTTTAAGCCTTGCTCCCACTGGCTGCTGCGCTAGCAATCACCTTCCAAGTCACCCAGGAAGTCTGTCACAGCTCTAGCCTACACCCTTAACCATAAGCACATTCCAAAGCCTAGAAAATGAACCTGAAATGCTTCCAAAGGTTGTAGATAATTCCTTATAGTTTGTTAATGTTTAGATGTTAATGACTGACTCACAAACGCAGTAGTATAACATTTTATCATATGGGAATAGACTGGATGAAGGCGCCCATTCAAAATTATGGCCAAGCTGCATCAAGCATGTCACAGACACCTGCCACCAAAATGTGCCAAACAAGCAAGCTACCAAAATATTTCCCATCTCCATAGCTGCAACAAGACTTGGTCTGTGGTCCGTGGTAATGCAGTCTGACTGACTGATGCATTTTATGTGCTAGCGCTTTAAATCTTCTTACTTCCTGCTTTCTGGCTGTGTGCATTTTTGCTATTACTATTTATAAACACTTAGGCTGTATCGTGGAGCGAGGCCTTGGCGATCTGTTTCACATGCCAGTAACTTTGGATGGGGAAAGATTGAGATTAATGAATGGTGACATAATATAATGAGATGTTAATGCTTTTAGGCATGAATTAATGAAACACCATTGGTCATTTATTTTGTGCATATAAAGGGAATTGGAAGTTGTATTTCTAAAACCTCTAAAACAGTATATTGGGGGGGGAAAAGCCCTCAGCAGCAAGAACCTTGAGTGAAATCCTGGCTCTGCTAGAACTGCGGTTCTGCCTAGTCCTGGACTCCACAATTGCCAGGGTGCCCATAAATACCAGGGAAACAAACCTCCCACTCCCCCAGGCACGGTGGCATAAAGCATCTGCTTCCACCCAGCCGAGCAGGGAACTGGACTCCAACCCTTTACACATTAGTTGACCAATTTAAAGAATGCAATTCTGGTTTAAAATCCAGACACCAAGTTTTCAGCTGGGAGAAAAATCTACTCTTGCAACAGGGTGGATTTGTGAGAGGGGGAACATGGCCTTCCCTAGGGTTACCATACGTCCGGATTTTCCCGGACATGTCCAGCTTTTGGGGGCTCAAATCCCCGTCCGGGGGGAAATCCCCAAAAGCCGGGCATGTCCGGGAAAATCGGGAGGTCAGCCGGGCCCGCGGGGAGCCCGGCCGGCGGGGAGCCGGGTCAGCCGGGCCCGCGGGGAGCC